>NW_024080859.1:1318952-1585667 GCF_003009895.1 Hyaena hyaena
GTGTGTTCGAGCCCCGCGTCGGGCTCTGTGCTGACTGCCAGCTCAGAGCCTGGAGCCTGTTTCAGTCTGTGACTCCCTCTCTCTCTGACCCTCCCCTGCTCACGCTGTCTCTCTCTCTCTCTCCTAGAAATAAATAAAACATTTAAAAAAAAAAATAAAGTATTCTAGATGCAAGGCTGTTCTTAGATATATGCTTCATATATATTTTCAACCTGTCTGTGGCTTGCTTTTTTTTTTTTTTATTAATACTGTCACGTTTTGAGGAACAAAGATTTTCAATTTTAATGAAATCAATTTATGTTTTCTCTAAATTTTGTGCTTTTTCTGTCATATTTTTAGTCCTTCCCAAGCCCAAGGTCACTAAGATTTTCCTCCAGTGTTTTCTTCTAGATGTTCTGTAGTTTTAACTCTTACATGTAGGCTTATGATCCATTTTGAGTTG
Source organism: Hyaena hyaena (assembly GCF_003009895.1). Classification (NCBI taxonomy): domain Eukaryota; kingdom Metazoa; phylum Chordata; class Mammalia; order Carnivora; family Hyaenidae; genus Hyaena; species Hyaena hyaena. The sequence continues at coordinate 1,319,395 of NW_024080859.1, forward strand.
ATGTTTATACATCTTGTGAGCTAGAGGTCAAGGATGTCTAGCTTGTTGTTGTTGTTTGCATATGGCTATTGGTTATTCTAGCACTGTTTGTTGAAAGATTGATTATTCATCCCCCTTTGAATTGTCTTAATGCCTTTGTTAAGAACCAGTTCACCATGAATGTGTGGGTCTGTTAATGGATTCTCTTCTGTTCCCATTGATCTTTTTGTCTGTCTTTAGTACCACATTGTCTTAATTATAATTTTCTGATTTTTTCCCCCAGTTTCTTGGCTATTCTAGGACCTCTGTGATTGCGTGTGCATTTTAGAATCAACTTACCAGTTTCTCTAAAAGACCCTGCTGGAATTTAATTGGGATTGCATTGAATGTGTAGATCAGTTTGAGGGAGAACTGACATCTTAAAACACTTATTGACTCTTCCAGTCCATTAACTGTGTGTATCTCGCCATTAATTGATACTTCTTTTAATTTTTCTGAGCCATATTTTGCACTTTTCACTGTTGAAGTCTTTCATGTCTTTTGTCAGATGTATCCCTAGGTACTTAATATTTTTAATTGCTTTTTATAAATGGAATTGGTTTTTTTAGTGTTTATTTATTTTGAGAGAGAGTGCATGTGTAAGTGCATGTATGGGGGAGGGGCAGAGAGGTGGCCGGCAGAGAGAGACTCCCAAGCAGGCTCCACACTTAACACGAAGCCCGATGTAGGGCTTGATCTCACAAATGTGAAGTCATGACCTCAGCTAAAATCAAGAGTTGGGTGTTTAACCAACTCACCCACCCAGGTACCCCTGGAATTGGTTTTTAAAATTTCATTTTCTGAATGAAAAAGCATATAGAAATAGTCGAATTTTATATCGAATTTATATCCTGCAACCTTGCTAAACTCCCTTGTTCTGGTAACTTTTTTGGAGATGCTGTAAGATTTTCAATATAGACTATTTTCTGTTATTTGTGAAGAAAGACCATTTTACTTCCTCCTTTGCAATCTGGGTGTCCTTTTTGGTGGTGGTGTTGTTTCCCCCCTTTTCTTGCTGTATTACATTGGCTGGCACCTCCTGACCGGATGGAGGAGTGTTAGCACATGCTTGTCTTGCACCTGTTGGGGGAAACGTGGAGCCCTTCACCTCCAAGCATGGTGTCCGCTGCGGAGGTTGTTGAAGCACTTTGTCAGACCAAGGAGCTTCTCTTCTGTTCCTAGTTTGCTGAAAGTTTTTATGAGGAAGAAGTGCCCAATTTGGTCAAATGTTTTTTTCCATATCTTTTGCAGCAATCACAAGGCTTTTTCATTTTTAGCCTCATAATATGGCAAGTTACATTGATTTTCAAATGTTATCTGCCACCCCCACTTCAATTTCTAGCTTCCTTTTCTTTGATAGCTTCTTTCCTGGGTTAGGCATGAAGACTCTCCTCGTCCTAATTGTTCCATTGCCCTCCTTCAAGCCAGCTGTCTTTTTCTTCCCAGGTCACCAGTGTGACTTGCTAATGACTTGTTGCATGGAGTCAGACGTGGGGTGACTGTACAGAATTAACAGCTTAGGTCAGTAATGAACCTGTGGCCAGATGTTTGATGGGTGCCCTGGCTTCCATGCTGGGGAAACAGCATGATACCTACCTGGAGGTGTGTGGCCTCAGAAGGTCATGGTATGGTAAGAGCCATATGCCCAGCACAGTGCTGGCCAGCCATGCCCACGCAGTGGGTGCCGCCTGCCTGTCTCTCCAGTCACTTTGGAGCTTACTTCTTCTTGGGGACACTGAGCTGCTGAGTATTCCTTTCCTGGGACCTGCAGAGCGCCCTTGTCCTCCCCAGACATGCCTTCTGCTGGGGGCAGGAGTGTGAGACACGTTTCTGTGCGAGCTTTGAAGCATAGGGCGTGCTGCGTGTGTCAGGCAGCCTGGGCCTGTGCGGCGGCTCCCTGTGCGACCCTCGGAGGGTCTGTGCTGCCGTGGGGGAGCTGGGGGCCTGACTCTTCAGCACCGCCGCCTCCTCTTCAGCCCCAATAGCCTTGGCGTCAGTTTCTGGGACAGGATAGCCTTTAAGATCATCCAGAAAAGTGCACAGGTGGTGAGCTTTACATTTCACTGCATGCTTGTGCAGTGGTTGCAGCTGAGTAAACCACCCCCCCCACCCCCCACCCCCGCCCAGGTCCAGGAATAGAGTGCTGGTTTTCCCAGAAGCCACTCTTGCTCCCTGTCCAAGCAACTTCCCACCCCGACCTTCCCTGACTTTGGTCACCATTGAGAAGTTTTGCCTGCTTGGGAGCTTTCAATCCAATATAGAATGCGTTCTTTTCTATCTGACTTTTTCACTGGGTGCTGTTTCGAGATTTCTCTGTAATGTGTGTAGCATTAGTTTGTTCATTCCACACTGAGTGGATAGACCATGATTTAGTCCTACATGATGCTGTTGGTGGCCATTCAGGTGGCTTTTAGTTGGGGCTGTTCTGAATACGTTCTCCATGCGTGGGTGCTCACATATCTGTAGGTATGTGGCTCAGAGTGCAGTTGTTGGGTTGCAGGGTAGGAGTGTCCATCCTTATATGATATTTGACACAAATATACAGATTCACCTTTCTGTTCCATGGGTGACTGTGTCCTTGGTTCCCTCCACGCTGGCCCCGTTACAGGACTGCCTGCTGAGAAAGTCCCTGTGCCCACTGTGGTTCCTCCAGCTCCACACAGATGCACAGAGCCCTTGAGCTGTAGGGCAGCAGGTGGGGGTGGGGCAGCCTTGGGCCTGATCACCTCCCAAGTGTAGGAGGTGACTCCTATCTGAGCACTTACTGTGTGCCAGGCAGCATCCTGGGTGTCCATGTGTGTCCCTCATTCCTGTTCCAAGGACCTGTAGGAAGCCTCTGTCATCCTCCCACTTAGAGGCTGAGGGAACAGCCCAGTGGGCTGGGCAGGATTGGCTCCGACCACTGACCTCCGATGCGCAGTCTCCTCTGGCGCTGTCTGCCCTGGAGCACTCGATGTGGAGTTCATGGCCTCATGGGCTAAGGTGGTGTCCTGGCTGATGGCTGCCACCCCACATAGGACAGGCACACCCACCCTCAGTTACGTTTAGGGGCTGGTAAGTTTGCGGGTCTGTCAGATTCCTATTGAAAAGGAGACAAGGGGGCACCTGGTGGCTCATTCAGTGGAGTGGCTGACTTCGGCTAAGGTCATGATCTTGTGCTTTGTGGGTATAAGCCCTGCATCAGGCTCTGTGCTGACAGCAGGGAGCCTGCTTGGGATTCTCTCTCTCTTCCTCTCTCTGCCCTTCCCCCACGTGCATTTCTCTCTCTCTCTCAAAAAAATAAATAAGCTTTAAAAAAAAAAAAAAAAGGAGACAAGCCCCTTGATACCCACCCTGGGACCTGCCGAATGACTTAGCCAGTGTGGCCCCTGCTTAGGTTCTGGCAGTTCCTCTTGCTCTTCTCCTGTCACCCGGCACAGGGAACATGGTGACCTCGTGGGAGTGCTCAGGAAACTGAGGGCCACCAGACCCTGAATGTATCTACACCTGTAACGCACCCTTCCTGCTAACTGGGGGCATCCCGGACCTCCTGTGTGGCGCGGGTCACTTTCACCAGGCCTAATCCTTTCTTTTTAAAAGCGCTCTCTGGGTTCTGGGCCCCTAGCAGCTCAGGTGAGCCTCAGTTGTGGTGCTTCCCTTTTGCTTCTGTTATTGCCTCTGGCCGTCTCCACCCGCACCTCAGGCCTGGGCCACACGTGCCTCCAGCGGACTCCAGGCCTGCAGTCCTGCAGTCGTTGCTTAGGAAGCATCTACTGACTAGTTGGGGGGAAATTCTGGAGTATCCTTGGCTCCCAAGATCCTATAGCAGCCCGGGTTGGTGGACTGGTCGCCTGGCGCCATGCTGGGCACTGTACTGCCTGGAGGGTCTTAGAGACCACAGAGCAGGCTGGTGGCGGATGCGCAGGGCACACCTGATGTGGCCCCCGTGGGCAGTCTCTCAGGACACTGGTCAGCACGCCATTCTGGATCTACAGAGATGATCTGTGGTTTTCCGATGTTGTCCCCAGGCTTCCCCACTCACGGAGGAGGGCTGGGCTGACTGGTGGGCCAGTCAGTCCAATTGCTTCAGTCCAAGATGGGCCAGCAGCAGAGGCCAGGTTTGGCCCCGTGCATCCTCGTACAGCTCCCCCGCCTGGCCCTTCCCCGCCCGGCCCCACCGCCCGTGTTTCACTTGGCAGCGCCGGCGTGCGCTGTTGTCACCTCGATGGCTGGCTTACCAGTCTTTTGGAGGCTGGCCCCTGTCAGTTCCTGCAAAGCTGGCTGGTTCTCAGGTTGGACTGCCTGTGTGCTGCATGCGTGTGGGTCAAGCATGGTGGTCTGGCACAGCTGGTGCTCTTACTGGCTGTTCCTTGGGTGCGAGGGAGAAACCCAGACGGGAGTGCTGTTTGTTGTCGGATGCTTTCTGACTTTGCAGCTGTATCGGTGCAGGAACGAGCCAGGTCACAGATGACACGTTGAAGGCTCTTGTACTCTCAGAAGGGACCAGATCATAATGAGAATCGTGTATGTCCTGTTGACCTGATTCAGAGGTCGGGAAAGTTTAAGTGCATACTTTTGGTGGAGAATGCTGCTGAGATAAAAAGTAGGAGGGAGAGAGAGGAACAGTTTGGGGACTGCTGCTGCTACCTCCCCTGCCCTCCCCACCCCCCCCCCTGCTAGCCTCTCCCTCAGTGATGGCAGCCGCTCATGCTGGCGTACTGATGGGGAGCTCCAGCCACTGCCCTGGGCTTCCTCTTCCTGTGCTGTGCTGCTCGCGGATGCAGGCGCTGCTCGGCCCACTCTCTGGGCCAGGCTGGGGTTTGCATCCCCTGGGCTGCCTTGCAGCTGCAGTTACATGCTCTGGCTGTGGATGTTCTGTGGGCTGTGAGTGTGACAATCAGGGCCATGCAGGCAGTGGCCATGCTCCAGCTGTGGACGCTCCTGGGGAGCAGATGGGCCTCTCTAATGAGGAAGTGCTTTTGTGCTTTTGCAAGTGTTGAGTTTGGAGGCTGCAGCTGGGACATTCCCCCCCCTCCCCCGCTGTGTCCTTCTTCCTGTAAGAAGCCATGAATGAGAGAGATTTCACCCCTGTGGGTGCGAGGCTGCCACTGGGGGCTGGCAGAGGAAGGCACCTTGGCCAGGCAGAATGTAACTGACCTAAGGGAGGTTCCTCTTCCTCCTTTCTGGCCGTGGACCCAGGCAGGGCACAGCAGGGCCAGGAGGATGCACCTTCCAGGGCCAAGAGGGAGGATCAAGCCTTGCTGATTGCTTTTCCTGATTCAGGGAGATGGGGTGGGACATGGGTTGGCTCAGCCGGCATCTCTAGAGGGTGCCGGTGCCGCCACCTCTCGCACAAACTTGTGGCAGAGGCAGTTTGAGTCACATAAAGAATGGCACCCACCTGGGAATGTGTGTGCAGTTCATCAGAAGCAGGAAGACTTCTGTCTCCTGGTAGGAGGCAGGGTCCAGTACTGTTGTCGTTTACCAAGGGGCCTGCTGCTCAGGGTGAGCACTGGGGGGTAAACTGAAGCCCCTGCTGTGCTGGGTAGGTGGGTGGGTCTCCCTGACTCTAGGCTACCCTGGAGGGAAGGCAGAGGCAGCCCAGGGATGTGCTGGGCATGAAGGCACCGGCCTTGTGTGGCTCAAGAAACTACAACCTGTGTGTTTACCTGCTGTGGCAGGTCAGGGGGAGTATGTGGGCAGGATGCCAATGTCACCAGCCTGGTGGCATCTGGATGCCCTCCCTTACCCCACCTAGTAAAGCACCAGCTGGGCTGTGTGTGATAGGCAGAGTCAATGCCAGGCTAGTGTAAGACCACACTCCGCCACCTTCTAGCTGTGTGATGAGCCCTGGATTACCTTCCCAGACCCTCAGTTTCCTTATCTGTAAAGTGGGTTTGGAAGGATGAAAAGCTAGAGAGCTCAGCTTCCTGGGGGAACCCAACAGCCCGATGAGAATCTGGCTTGGGTGGGCCTGCCCTGGCTCACTTCCCTTAGGCCCCACCAGTGGTCAGAGCTCAAGGAGCACAGGGTTTCCCCTTTGCCACCATGGCTGCACACATCCAGCTTAATTCCTGACAGACTGGGGATTTGAGACAGAGTGGGAGCCCTTGATGTGTGGAGAACAGAACGGTCAGCCACGGGCCTCAGAGCCTCTGAAGCTTAGTGTCTCAGTTCCTTGTTTCACATGGGGTTGGAAATCCCCCACAGGGTGGTAATTACTCAGGGCCTGGGGTTTACCTACATACCCCCTGCCATAGGGGAGGAGAAGCCGGTCAGTGGTGGGCCCCACTGCCCTGGCCCCAGCTCTGCACACAGATCCATGATCGGGCCAGTGATGCGATTCACAGAGCAACTTTCAAACATGATGAGGGCCGGTTAACATATTTCCACTGGGTTTGATTTTAAAGATGATTCCATGTGCCCTGTTAGAGGCAGGTTTTCTGAAGCCAGTTTGGTGTCCTGGACTCAGGAGAAGCCAGTGGTGTTACCGGGTTTCAGAGGGTAGCCACAGGGCAGCGTTGGCCAGCTGTATCTTCCCTGGGTTACTTTGCTCTTTACCATGTTTCTACCCTCCCTGGACAGGGTCGCCTGACCTGGGCTCTACTGCGCGGTGCTCCCAGACTCTGGCCTCCCCTGGCTTCTGACCTCATGCATGTGTGAACATGGACATGCTAGCATCCATAGATGGGCGAGGGCTTTGGTGTGGCTCGGGGCCTGCTGTCATGTCAGGAGCCTGGGTCCCCTCTTGCCTCAGCACCCTGGGAACCCAGCCACAGGACCTGCCCTCTCCGTGGGCACGGCCATCCCCAGCTCTCTGGAGGGCCCCTTAGGAAGCTGTTCAGCCCAGGTCTGGGTGGGTGCCCTCCCGGACCCCGTGGCACCTTCCCTATCTGAGGACAGAAAGCAGGTCCAGATGCAGGAGGAGGCAGGCATGGCCCAGGTTCTGGCTCCCTGTGGGCTCTTTACAGGCAGCCACAGACCTGCCTCGGGGGACAGACCCCAGACCCCTTTCCGCCCTAGGAGTTTTTACACTGAGTCCCTGACCAGCAGCTCAGCAGCCTCCAGGGCATTGGTGAAGAGCACCAGAGGCCGCAGCAGATAGAACAGCCCAGCAGTGTGAAGAGATTGAGGCGGCCAGAGACCGCTCACCATGGAGGGAGACAGCAGCCCAGCGGCCTCGGCCCCTCCCCGTGCGGGCACTGGGTGGTGTAGTGAGCAGCCACCGTGTGGAATTGAAAAACAAGTATCTGCTCACTTCATCTCCGCACGGCTGCCAACTGCTGCCTCGTTCCAGACCCAGTGAGATCTTCCACATGTTAGCACATGGGTGTGTTTTGTAACCTTTTAGGTTTGTGGCAAATTTCAAGCATAAGAGTAGAGAGAATAATGTAACCACGCCCCGGCTTCAGTAGGTACCAATTTAGAGCCAGTCGGTATTGCTTCACTCTTCCCCTTCTGCCGCCCACATCCAAGTGGGTTTGTAGCGGATTCCAGGGTACATCATCTCTTCACTAAATACCCCAGAACGCGTCATTAACGGAAGACGATGAGGAGTGCGCCTTCAGCGGTTCAGTCAGCACAACGTGCAGTGGACTGTGGTGCGTGTTCCTCGTTGCTCCCACTTGGCTCCGGGTGCTAGAGGACGGGGATGTCACCTGCCGCGGGCCTGCGCAGTATGGTGGCATCCTGCGCTCCATGGCCTGAACTCTTACCCAGGCCGCTTCTGCGGGTGCCGTCCTCCCCTTTGCGCCGTCATCAGTGCATGTCCAGGCCCTTCTTCCTGGTCGCCGTGAGTCCAGCAGCCAATGTTGCCAGTTAGCCTGGCTGGCACTGGGACTTGGCATGCCCTGAGGGTCTCCCTGGGAACCCAGGCCTCTCTGCTTCCTTTGTGCCTGCTCTTGGTTCTTGTGTGGAAGGAGACCCCACAAAAGCCCTGGGAACGGGACTGGTGGCGAGGAGCATGTGTCCCTGGGGTATCCCATAGGTATGAGTGAGAATGTGCTTTCTTCCTCCCTATGCTGATGCTGGGAGGTGCCTTGTTTAGGGGTTGCCTGTGTATTTGATGCTGGAGACGCTGTCTGGTGCAGCTGTCTGTGTGACTGACTTTCCTGTCGTACCGAGTATACCTGATTGTGCCCGTGAACCTCCAGTCTAGGATCTGAAGGCCCTCAGTGAGATAGCTAAGGAGTCACTTCCACCAGTAATCACCTGCAGACTTCCTGCCCCGCCTTTGGAACAGACCTCTGGGGTCCTCTCTGTGTGCCACTGCTGCCCGGCCTGCTCCTTACCCTCCCAGAGTAGTCCTCCCCCCTCCCCGCTACCTTCCTTGCCAACTGCTGTGTGCACAGGGGCGGGCAACCACCACCAACCACCCTGTGGGCTCCTTGGCCGGATCATTAATCGTTTCCAATAAAGTGGTCTTCTAGAGAGTAAGTGGGCTTGGAATGGTGAGCAGGTCACATGGGGTGTCATCATTGGTAGAAAGTGGAGGTGACACTTGGCTTCATTCATTGATAAGGAAATACAAATCTGCATCTATTGAAGAAGGTTTAATGAGAAAATGAGAAACTTTGGGCACTCAGACATCCTTTGTCTGTGAATTCAGCCCTGTCTGGGAAAGCCCTTTGGCAAGTGATTATGGGAAGTGTTCTCGTTTTTGTTGAGAATGAGTTCCGGGGGAGATAGGCCGGGCAGGAGAGGGCCACCGGTGCGCCAGGCCGGTCCTGGCAGCAGGCGCTTTGCTCGTGGCCCGGGACGCTGGCCCACGGAAGTGCCCGGAGCCGCCTTCCGCGTGCAGCACCGCCCAGTGTCTGCGCTGCTGCCGTGATGAGTTAGATGCTCAGACGGGCAGGTGCCGGGAGGGGCCCAGGACACAGGGTGCAGCTAGTGGTGTGTGTTGTGCGCACGCTGGCTAGTGGTGAGCGAGCCAGCCCGCCTTCCGCCGCCTGTTCTCTGGCGTCCTCGCTCATGTCGCCGTCTTTGCTCTGCATCCCTCCCCACTCTCCAGGGCTTTGGTGCCGTGTCACCGCCTCCCGAGGCGCTAGGCCCTCTGCTGTCTTCCCTGGGAAGCCCTGCTCAGGTGCCGCCTTCTCCAGGCGCATGCCTGGTCGGTCTTCCGCCTGACACCAGCCTCCCTGGCCTGAAGGCCCTGTGCTGGGCTTTGCAGGCCTGGAAGCTGGTTGGGAACCTCCCCGCGGCCACATGTGATTCTGGGTGCCTGTGACTCATAGGGCCCCATCGTCAAGAGTGAGAGGCCTGCCGCTCCCGTGTGGGCTGGCAGGGCGTGTTGGTCAGGCAGGTTTGAGAGCCTTCCATCTTGGCGGGTCGCTCAGGCGGTGCTCCGTACTGAGCCCAGGAGGCCCGGCCTGGAGCTGCAGAGGCCCCCAAGACTCTGGCCTGTCGGCAGGGCCAGAGTTCGGGCCCAGACTCCCTCGTAGCACTTCTTGGGCTCTGCTTCCTCAGAGGACTGACCGCACCTGGAATGCGCAGGTGGTGCTCCCCACGCGCACTCGGTGTCCTCACCATCATGACTTCGGGGGGATGGGGGTAGAGCCAGAGTAATGAGCCTTCAGGATGGTCCTGAGCTTGCATGCAGCCAAGGCAGGGAGAGGGGGCGGAGAGCCCGAGAGACTGCTCGAAGCCAGACTCCCTGGCCACGCGCCCGAGTGTGGGAGCTGCTCGGCCGTGACGGGAGGGCCCGCAGGCCGCAGCTCTCAGGAGCGAGTCCTGCTGCATGAGGTCTGTGGCGCCAGCTTGCTCCCAGCCTCCGGGGTTGCCCAGGTGTTTGGCCTCCCCCCTCTGTCTGGCAGCGGGACAGCGTCTGCCCCAGGACAAGGACAGTCTGTGCTGCCGAGCTTGCTCTGTAAGGACTGTGGTTCAGGAGTATGTGGGGACCCAGGCTCTAAATATACCAGGGTGAGGTCACTGGGGTGGAGACTGGCCGTGTGGCAAGCCCAGGACCCCATCAGAGCTGGAATCACAGGGCTGGGGACAGGGAGTGGGGTGTGTAGCCTTGCTGGCCCTGTGGTCCCGGCCTCCTCATTGCCCCATCTTCTCTTGCTCAGGATCCCTGTCACTGGCACACCAGAGGCATGTAAGTGGTGGAGTGGGTCTCCTCTTAGACCCCTTCCCTCAGTGCAGCTTGGAGTAGGTTTTGGGGCCCATCCAGGGGTGTTCTTGGACACAGTCCTGCATGGAAACACTGCGTGGGGAGGCCCCATGGCACAGGGGCAGCTTTGTGGGAACTCGACAGTCAGAGTGAGGGCCACCGTTGTTCTGTGGTCACTGCAGTTTATACTCACGAGAGACCCCAAGAGGGGCACCTGAGTAGCTCAGTCGGTTGAGCATCCAACTTCAGCTCAGGTCACAACCTCATGATTTTTGAGTTCAAGCCCCGCGTAAGAGCCTATCAGCACAGAGCCTGGAGCCTGCTTTGGATTGTTTCTACCTCTCTCGCTGCCCCTCCCCGACTCACTCTTACTCTGTCTCTCTCAAAAATAAACATTAAAAAAGTTTAAGAGAGACATGGAGAACTTGAGGTGGCGGGTGGAGGTGACAGCTGCCTTCAGCTGGAAATAAGGCAGATCAGAAAAGCCGAAGAATGCATGTGGCCAGCAGAGTAAAAGCTCCAAAGGGTGTCTGCATCCTAGTCCCCAGAACCTGGGCATGTGGTGCCTTATGTGGCAGAGGGACTACGTAGGTGTGAAGGGTGCGGACCTGGGTAATTCAGGTGGGCCCAGCCTAATCAGATCCGGAGAGGCGGAGACCCTTGCCTGGCCGGGGCACAGAGGTGCAGTGTGAGGACTCGCTGTTGTGGACCCGGGAGGTAAACTGAGGTGCCATGAGCTGGGGAGTGCAGGGCCCTCTAGAAGCTGAAATGGCCTTCGATGCCAGCCAGCCAGCCAGCAGGAAAAGGGAGCCCTCAGTCCTACAGCAAGGAGGAGTACTTCTGTCAGCACCAGAAGGAATAGGAAATGGCCTTGAGAGCTTCCCTGAGAGGAGGGCAGCTTGCCTCCAGCTGGGCCTGAGCAAAGGGATACCTGAACCACATGCCTGCCCCCACCCCCCCCCGAAACTGCCATGATGCATCCGCGTATGTTGTTGAAGCCGCTCCTTCTGTGATCGCGTGCATGATTTTGGCAGCAACAGAAAACTGAGGCAGTGCAGTACTGGCCAGGACATAGGGAACAGCCTGCCTGCCTTCCTCTCTTGCCATGGGCACGGGATGGGAGCTGCCTCCCTGGGGGCTAATTCCAGTCCTGTGGTCCCCGCGCCAGCAGCCCCTCTGGTAGTTTGTGTGTTAGCCCTGGGTCTCCTCTAGTAAAGATAGGGTCACAACCTTTTTTGTAACACTAAGTGGAAAGCGGGGACACGGCTCTGCTCAGGGTACTCCCCCCCGCCGCACTGGAAGGAAGAGTGAAGGGGGGAGCTCTGTGATGCTGGATGTTTCTGATGTTAGTGAGAAAAAGCAAGGCACAGAATCATGTTTTGCTTTATTGTTGTTTCTAACGTGAGGTAAGTATACACAGGCTTGTGTACGCAAGGGATGTTTATGGAAACCTGCAGGGAACCGCAGTAGCGGTGGCTGGGGTGGGACATGTACCTTTCCTCCTGCCCTTCCGTGCTGCTGCATGACTCCGTGCAGTGTGTGGGGGCGTGTGGTGGGGTCACTATGTGATCACTATGTGATCTTGGAGGGAAGGAGGCCCCCCCCCCCGCCCAACTGGCCAGCCCAGCGCACTGAAACCGCAGCTGCCCAGAGTTCCCGGTCTTCTCCGGAGCTACCGCCTTCACTGGGAGGGCCTGTCAGTATTTTTTCTTGGGCAGTTACTGCTTTGGGGGTCTTAAGGAATCTTTGTCTACCCCAAAGTTGCAAAGATGTTCTCCTGTTTCTTTGAGAAGACTTTAAGAGGTTTTGCTTTTATATATATATGTATATTTTGAGTTAGCTCTGTGCCCATGGGGCTCGAACTCATGACCCCAAGACCAAGAGTCACATGCTCCACCAGCAGAGCCAGCCAGGGGCCAAGTCTGACAGATCTGAAATTTAATCTGTGAGTGTGCTCTGATGTTCGGTGTACATGGAATCCTGCAGTCTGTGTGTTCTGTGACTTCACTCCCTGTGGTCTGCGTTTCGTAGTGTTGATGCACTGAAACTACCGGGGGCTCATTCCTGTTGCTCTTGGGTTTTTCATTCTGCTCCTTGGTCTCTTGGAAGACCTCGATGTCATAACATTTGACTACATGACCCGCACCTTTGTGTGCCTTCTCCTGTGTGTAATACCTTCCCCATGGGATGGTTGTGTTCCACAGAGCAGTGCTGTGTGAAGGCACATGGTATGAGAGCAGGGACGGAGTGACTGGGTCAGATCTGCACTCGGGAGGCCACCAAACAAAGCCCATCCCTCCCCGGGCTTGGCTGGGCCCCTGAACTACCTGGTTCTGTCAGATGCCACTAATGCCGGTGGGCGGGCGGGTCTGCAGGGCAGCGCTTGTGGCTTCCAGTGAGAGCTGGGCACGGGTGCTGCAGTCTCCCATTTCTCCCAGTGCCTGTTCATGTTTCCGGGGCCAGTTTCTCTCTGTGTTCCAGATGCAGATCCTCAGGGCACCGTGGCATATGTCTTCTGCCCACCTTGTGACTTTTTGGTATCGTCGATGAACTCTAAAGGTCTTGCTCATGTAACCACATTGACCGGTGATTGTGTGCAAGCGTGCCATGGAGGTGCTGCGGGGTGGGCCCCAGACCGCTGACAAAGCTACTGCCGCAGGAGAGGGAGGCAAAGGGTGTTCTGTTTCCAGTGCATATACAGTAAAACCTTGGATTATGAGTAACTTGTTCTGTGAGCGTTCTGCAAGACGAGCAAACATTTCTAATAAACTGTAACTTGAGAAATGAACGATGTCTTGCAATACAAGTAGTATGTGATGCTGGGTGTCACATGATCACAGCTGAACCAGTGGTTCTTGAAATTCACTTTGATACATGAGTGCTTTGGATTACAAGCATGTTTCTGGGATGGAATTAAACTTGCAAACCAAGGTTTTACTGTAAATGTTATGTTCACAGCATACTGTAGTCTGTTAAGTGTGCAATAATATTACGTCTAAGAAAACCAACGTATACACCTTAATTAAAAATACTTTATTGCTGGCGTGCCTGGGTGGCTCAGTTGGTTGTGTCCCAACTCTTGATTTCGGCTCAGGGCATGCTCTCACGGTTCGTGGGGTCGAGCCCTGTGTCAGGCTCTGCGCTGATAGAATGGAGCCTTGGGATTCTCTCTGTCTCTCCTCTTCTTTGCCCCTCCCCAGCTTGTGCACCTTTGACTGCAAGTGCATGCTGTCTCTCAAAATAAATAAAATTTGGGGGGTCGCCTGGGTGGCTCAGTCAGTTAAGCATCTGATTTCAGCTCAAGTCATTATCTCATGGTTCGTGAGTTCGAGCCCCACCTCAGGCTCTCTGCGGTCATTGCAGATCCTCTGTTCCCCTCTCCATCTGCCCCTCCCCCACTCACTCTCTCAAAAATAAACATTTAACATTTTCTAAAAACAAAATTAAAATTTTTAAAAAAAACTTAAAAAAAAATACTTTATTCCCCCCCCAAAAATGCTAACCATCATCTCAGTTTTCAGCAAGTCTTAAACTTTTTGCTGGCACTGGAGTCCTGCCTCCATGGTGACGGCTGCTGACTGATCAGGGTGGTTGCTGACGGCTGGGGTGGCCATGGCAATTTCTTAAAATAAGACAACAGTGAAGTTTGTTGCATCGAATGAGTCTTCCTTTCACGTCGACTTCTCTGCCGCCTGTGATGCTGTCTGACGGCATTTTACCCACGGGGGAACTGCTCTCAGAATCCGAGTCAGTCCTCTCGATCCCGCTGTCGCCGCTCTGTCCTCTGTTTCCGTGATGTTCTAAACCCTGTGCTGTCATTCCAACCCTCTTCACAGCCTCTTCACCAGGAGTAGATGCGGCTCAAGAAACCTTCTTTCCTCTTTCATTGGAAGCAACTCCTGTTCCGTTCAGTTTTATCATGAGATCGCAGCCATGCAGGCCTGTCTTCAGGCTCCACTTCTGAGTCTAGTTCTCTTGCTGTTTCCTCCACACCTGCAGTTGAAGTCTTGAACCTACAACGTCCTCCGTGAAGGTTGGGATCCACTTCTTCCAAACTCTTGTTCGTGTTGATTTTTGACCTCTTTCCATCAGTCACAGATGTTCTTAATGGCATCTAGAATGGTTATCCCTTTTGGAATGTTTTCAGTTTACTTTGCCCAGATCAAGCCCGCTTTCAGAATGTATTTCTTCATGAGACTTGAAAGTTGAAATGACTCCTTAATCCACGGGCTGCAGAATGGATGTTTTGTCATCAGGCATGAAAACAGCACAAGTCTCCTTGCACATCCCCATCAGAGCTGGTGGCTGACTAGGTGCGGTGTCAGTGAGCAGTCATGTTTTTAAAGAAATCTTTTTTTCTGAGCAGTAAGTTTCAACAGTGGGCTTAAGATAGTCTGTAAACCATTTGTAAGCAGATGTGCTGTCATCCAGGCTTTGTTGTTTCATTTCTAGAGCACAAACAGAGTCGATTTAGCGTTACTCTTCAGGGCCCTGGGGTTTTCCAGATGGTAGAAGGGTACTGGCTTCCGCTTAGTCACTGGCTCAATTAGCCCCCAACAAGAGTCCGCCTGTCCTTTGAAGCCGGGCACTGACTTCTGCTCTTTAGCTCTGAAAGTCCTGGATGGCATCTGCTGCCAATAGAAGGCTGTTTGGTCTGTACTGAAAATCTGTTGCTTTGGGGCACCTGAATGTGTGATTTAACTTGGTCGGTTCTGGTGGATTCTTGATTTCGGCTTAGGTCATGATATTACAGTTCATGAGACTGAGCTCACATCAGGCTCCACACTGACAGCGCGCAGAGCCTGCTTCTGATTCTCTCTCCCCCTCGCTCTCCCTGACCCTCCCTCAGTCGTGCTCAGAATAAATAAACTTCTAAAAATGTTTAAAGAAAAAAAAAGTCTTGTTTAGACTGTAACCACCTTCGTGAATGATCTCAGCCAGAAGGTTCACTTGCTGCAGTTCTGCGCCTGGACCCACTGCCTCACCTTGCGCTGCTGCCTTAGGGGAGACAGTGTCTTTCCTTAAACCTCATGACCCGACCTCTGCCTGCTGCCACTTTGGAGCTTCCTCACCCCTCGCAGCCTGTATAGAATTACAGAGTTAGGGCCTTGCTGTGTACCAGGCTTCGGCTTCAGGGACCGTTGTTGTGGTTTGATCTTCTATCCAGACCTCAGACTGTCTCCACATCAGCAGTAAGACAGCTTTGCCTTCTTATCGCTCCGGTTTGTTCACTGAAGGAGCACTTTAATTTCCTTCAAGAACTTCTGCCTTCACAACCAGGCTAACTGACGCAAGAGGCCTAGTAGCTTCCAGACTGTCTTCAGTTTCCGGCACGCCTTCCCCTCTAGTGTAATCGTTTCTAGCTTTTGATTTAAAGTGAGAGATGTGCTACTCTCTCTCTCTCACTTGAACACTTAGAGGCCAGTGTAGGATTATCAGTTGGCTTAATTTCAACACTGTCTTGGGAAGCAGGGAGGCCCGAGGAGAAGAGAGGGATAGGGAAGGGCTGGCCAGCGAGCAGGCAGAACACACACAGTGTCACCCTGTGGCACCCCAAAACAAGTACAGCAGTAACATCAAGAATCATTGATCACAGGGGCGCCTGGGTGGCTCAGTTGGTTAAGCGTCCGCCTCTTGGTTTCAGCTCAGGTCATGATCTTGCGGTTTCATGAGTTCAAGCCCCACATCTGGGTCTGCGGTGGCAGCTGGGAGCCTGCTTGAGATTCTCCCTCTCTCCCTCTCTCTCTGCCCTTCCCCTACTCGCACTGTCTCTGTTTCTCTCAAAATAAATAATTCACTGATCATAGATCACCATAACAAATAAAATAATAATGAAAAAGTCTGAAATACGAAAATTACCAAACTGTGACACAGAGACACAAAGTGAGCAAATACTGTTGGGAAAATGGCATCAATAGACTTGCTCGACACAAGGTTGCCGCACACCTTCAGTTTGTAAAAAAACACAGTGTCCGTCCAGTGCAGGAAAGCTAAGAGCCATGGGAGGAGGTGGATCCGCACATGCCTGTGTGGATCTTTTCAGCTTGGGGTTTTCTTTGCTAAATTTTACCTTCAGGGTCTGGCCCCCGTGAGATGGCCGAGTGGAGCACATTTCCTGTAGCAAGAGCAGATCCTGGTTCATAACTGTCCCGAGTCTCAGCTTTGTGACAGGCACCTGGGCAGGTGGGCATGACCAGGCACTAGAGGAGATAGACAGGAGGGTGACCCCTGGGTGCTGTGTTGGCCTTAGGAGCAGGTAGGAGGCTGCGTGGGGTGAGGGCTCTGATGTTGCTGAGTCCACTGGCTCTTGGGGACAGAGGCCAGAGTGGGCTGGGACAGGGAGAAGGGCAGAAGTCTGACAAGTGGCTCTTCTTTCGTAGATCCGGAACATGGTGGCGGTGTTGGAAGTCATCTCCAGCCTGGAGAAATACCCCATTACCAAAGAGGCACTGGAGGTGAGTGGCCCCAGGACCTGACACTGGGAAGGGCAGGGCGGGAGGAGCCCAGGCTTCCCCAGCCCGAGGGCTTCCGAGTGTTGAGTAAGGGGGTGCATCCCCCCAATCCCCCAGCCTGTGCTGTGCCAGAAGCCAAGTCTTCCCCCGGGTAGTGTGGGAACCGGGTGGCCTTAGTTCCGGGCCTGAGGCTCGTTCCTGCACGGGGTGTCCAGTGCTCTGTGGGGCCGGCTGGGAGGCGAGCGACCCGGCTGGCTCCCTCCCTCTGCTGTTGCCCTTGTCATAGTGCGCTCTCACCCGGAGAGCTTCCCTGGCAGGGTGCTCTCGCACTGGCCTTGATAGTCCACAGTCTCCAGGTGTCCGGAGCCGGCGGGATGGTGCTTTTGAGGTGCCACCTGTGGCCCCGGGCCCCTAAAGTTTGAGGACCTGATTTGAGAAGTTAGACGTCACAAAGGACCCCGCGTCCTCCTGGGCGCCGTGTCCAGGAATCCCACGACCGAAGGCTCAGTGGGATTAATCCAAAGACCGGGGGCCTGGGTTTCTGGCTCGGCTCCCTTTTTGCAGGGGCTGTCCTGTCCCAGAAGCCTGTCACCATCTCCTTCTGGTTGCAGGAAACTCGACTTGGGAAGCTCATCAACGACGTCCGCAAGAAGACGAAGAACGAGGAGCTGGCCAAGCGGGCCAAGAAGCTGCTGCGGAGCTGGCAGAAGCTCATCGAGCCCGCGCACCAGAATGAGGCGGCGCTGCGCGGGCTGGCGGGCAACGGTGGCTCCGCCAACGGCGGCGCCCACAACTGCCGGCCCGAGGCGGGGACAGCCGGCGCGCCCAAGACCATCCATGACCTGAAGAACCGCATTGACCTCCAGAGGCTGCGGGGGCATCGGCTGGACAGGCTGGGCAGCCGCAAGCGCCGGGGGGACCAGTGTGACCTCGGCCACCCCGGGCCGCCTCCCAAGGTCTCCAAAGCGAGCCACGACTCCCTGGTACCCAATTCCTCCCCTCTCCCCACCAATGGGATCGGCGGGAGCCCGGAGAGCTTTCCCGGCCCCCTGGACAGCAGCGGGCACTCGGGCCCTGAGGGTGGCCGCCTGGAGCCCGGCGAGAATGACAAGCATGGTGGCAAGATCCCGGTCAATGCGGTGCGGCCGCACACCAGCTCCCCAGGCCTTGGCAAGCCCACCGGGCCCTGTTTGCAGACCAAGGTTGCGGTGCTGCAGCAGCTGGACCGGGCGGACGAGACTCCGGGCCCCCCCCACCCCAAGGGGCCGCCTCGCTGCTCTTTCAGTCCCCGGAACTCGCGGCACGAGGGCTCCTTTGTCCGGCAGCGGAGCCCGTATGCACCCAAGGGCTCCGTGCCCAGCCCCTCTCCGCGGCCCCAGCCGCTCGATGCCACACAGGTGCCGTCGCCGCTTCCGCTGGCCCGGCCGTCCACGCCCCCCGTGAGGCGGCTCGAGCTGCTGCCCAGTGCCGAGAGCCCGGTGCGCTGGCTGGAGCAGCCCGAGGGCCACCAGCGGCCGGTGGGGCAGGGCTGCAAAGCCGGGCTGCCGCCGGCTGAGCCCCTGCTGCCCCGGGCCGGCTTCTCCCCGGACTCCTCCAAGGCGGACAGCGACGCTGCCTCGTCTGGTGGCTCGGACAGCAAAAAGAAGAAGAGGTACCGGCCTCGTGACTACACGGTGAACTTGGACGGGCAGGTGGCCGAGGCAGGTGTCAAGCCCGTCCGGTTAAAAGAGCGGAAGCTCACCTTTGACCCCATGACCAGACAGATCAAACCTCTGACCCAGAAAGAGCCAGTGCGGGCTGATAGCCCGGCGCACACAGAGCAGCCCAGGACAGAGCTGGACAAGCCCGAGGCCAAGGCCAGCCTCCAGAGCCCTTTCGAACAGACGAACTGGAAGGAGCTGTCGCGCAACGAGATCATCCAGTCGTACCTGAGCCGGCAGAGCAGCCTGCTCTCGTCGTCAGGCGCGCAGACCCCGGGCGCGCACCACTTCATGTCCGAGTACCTGCGGCAGGAGGAGAGTGGCCGGCGTGGCGCCAGGAAGCCGCACGTGCTGGTGCCTCCCGGCGCGCCCGCGGGCCTCCCGGGGCTGAGCCGCGAGGTCACGCAGGACGACCTGGACCGAATCCAGGCCCGCCGGTGGCCGGGGGTGAACGGGTGTCAGGACACACAGGGTAACTGGTATGACTGGACGCAGTGCATATCGCTTGACCCGCACGGCGACGACGGGCGGTTGAACATTCTGCCTTATGTCTGCTTGGACTGAGCGGCCGGGCGGCCTCTCGGTGCGTCCCCACCTTGCAGTCGGCACGGGGGGTGGGCTGTCCGTGTCCCCCCCAGCCCCCCCACAGCGCTTGGGAAGCCGGGGAGTCCGGCCCGGGGTGGAAGTGGGGGGGGCGGGGGGCGGGAGTCTCGAGGTTTCTCCGAGCCCTTCCCTCAAAATTCTCCTTCTTTTGTGAAATGCTGCTACCAGTTTACTAACAAAATTGCAAAGGAAGGACCGTGTGGAAGGAAGGCCGGCAAAGTGAGTTCAGAACTCTATAGCGAACCAGCTATAAAAAGCATCAGTCCCCCACCCCCGGAAGCGGTGTGGACACTTCCCAGCACCTGCAGGCTGGGATCGCAGTTGCAGGCAGGCACAGAAAACCTGTGGGAGAGGTCACCTTTTAACACAGCGACAGAAGCACGCAGCTCAGCCGTTTGCGTTTTCCTTTTCCAAATTCGGCCCTGAGTGTGTGAGGCACTGGGTGTACGTGCTCCGGGGCGTCTCTCTGCACCCCCAGCTGGCCAGCACCTCGGTTAGGGTGCCACAGCTCGTCAGCCGCGGCGGGCCCGCTGGCCGGCCACTACGGCCTGCGCTCCATGGGCAACCACACATCTTTATCTGGTTTCGGTTAAGACCCAGTTTTGGAAAAAAAAAATGCTGCAAAAATTTAAGTTTTCTAGGAGTTTATTTTCTCCCCCTCTTCCATGTGACCATCAGCCAAATAAGTTTCCTTTCTTTCTCCCCTTTCATTTTCCCCTTCCTGCACATGTCTTGAAAAGTTCACCTTCCCAGAGTCCCCTCCCCCCCAAAACACAAAAGTCACCGCGGGTGCTACTGGTGTGTAAGCTGTACTGCTGGGTAAGAGGAGACCTGTCTGTGCGCTGGAAACACTCATAACCATTCCTTTAGATTCGTTTGCCTTATGGTTATTTGTCATAAACGCGATTTGCAAAAACAAGGAGCCTTAGTGAATGTACAGTACCTAGACTTCTGTGTTCTCAGGACACAGAAGGGAGCAACTTTGCTATTTGGTCCAGTAAGTGGACAACTTGTGATATAAATGTGGAAATAAAAAAAAAAAAACCATTTGCACAAACCAGTCTCAGAGTCGTTACTAATTTGGTACAGCCGGATCGGCCTTTCTGGATTTGCGAATACGTGGACCCTGTGTCTGAGGTTTGGGCTGCACAGCCGGGTGCGGGGCCAAGGCGAAATTGGCCCGTTAGCCTTCTGCACGGAAAGTGACCTCCACCTGCTTTTCACTCATTGGGCCCGTTTGTTGCCTTGTCCCACCTCCGGGGTCACCTGCTAGTATGGGGTGCCAGAGACCAAAGTTCCACATGCAGGAATGTCACCCCGTCTCTGTCCAGACCGCACCTGCCCCAGAGAAGCCCCCCCAGAGAGGTTCTGTGTCCCAGGTCTCAGCAACCTCATCTTACCCCACAAAACGCTGCGGTTCTCACAGGGCCTGGCCCAGAGCCATCTCTGGCACTGTCACCCTTGGCTCTGGTGCCAGGCTACCAGCTCCCCATGCAGGCCTGGGCCTTAGTAGCTGCTGGTGCTGCCGGTGCTATTTTTAAAAGTAACTCTTTTGCCTTGACTATAAAGTGATACTATTTCCTTCTTCTCCCTCATCCCTGAAGCCATAATCTAAAACTTTGGTTTTCAAGTTTTTTCACTCCGGAATAGGTCATGTTGTGCGTACCTATTTCGTTTCACAGATGAGGAGGCCGCCTCCCCTTAGGGGGCAACAGTCCCACAGGGCAGAATGAGGGGTCAGGGAACGTGGAGTCAACCCTGAGCCACAGGGATCTAGGACCTGGCCCTGGTGCAGGACACACCCACCCAGAGATCAGGGCAGTGGATGGATGAAGTGGCTCTGAGGACAGTTGGAGGCTGAACTCTGGACCTGCAATCTATCCGCTGTGTGGCTCTCTGCTAATCACCCCATATACGTGTCCACACGTGGGAGATGAACGTGCTCACCCCAGAGCTGTGAGGACCAAGTTAAATGGTAAGAGTTTAAGCTTTAAAAAAAAAAAAAAAAAAAAGCCACGTCAGAACTGTTTGCTAGGCACTAACTAGTTACTTTCCCAAGTCCGCTGTGCCTGTAATGTGGGCCAGCCTTGCTGTGTGGACTTCCCCAGGAAGTGGTTTATTGTGTGACAAAGGGTCACAGGCACGGCTGGAGGCATACTAGGATACAGGCTGGCATCTGAGCAGCATTTCCCTTTCTCAGATCTGGGCTTTAGGTGGGTCCCTGCTCCCTGCGCCCACCTGCAGGGACCCGGTAAGCCCAGGACAAAGATACTGCCTTCTTTCCGGAACACAGTTAAGCTAAGGTTTTCCTCTCATAGGAGAAATCATTGGTTTGCCAGTTTATAATCTGCCAAGTAAGGACGCTGTAAAAGGACATCTTAACCCCCCATCCCCACCCCAAAGTTTGTCAGTACATGGTGTTTGGAACACAAATCAGTCTTTTAGTATAGGAACACCTTGCCGAAAACACCATCCTGTTTTCCTCTGCTGGGGTCTGGGGCTGCTCGATCCCGGCCTTGGGCATCAGTCGGGGCCTGGCACCTCTCCCTCCGGCAAGAGCTCTGGAGACAGGTGTCCCGGTAGTCTACCACGGCCACAGCTACCGAATTGGCCGGGGGACCTGAGCCAAGTCGCCTCCCTTCTCTGGGCTTCGATCTGTCATTCTGAGAAGAGGAGATGGGGTAATACCTACCGCGCAGCGCACGTCGCAGTGATTCCCAGAACGAGCTCCCAGACACCGGGCGCTCCAGGCTTGTCCTTCTGTCGGAGTCCGGCGAGGGGAGTCCGCTCCCGTGTTTTTGCAAGAAAAAAAAAAGCTTATGGAAAGCGTTCACAGTTTGGTTTCTTTTCAGGGAAGGTCTGGTCTTTTATCCATGCTGTCCGCCGCCACTGCCGCCTGCCCATTAGGAATCTGGCTGGAGGGAGCCGACATAGCGTGGACATCGAGGTTGGATCCCCGGGCTCGATGGTGCGATCACAGACGGTGACGCGAAAGGGCCCTTGCGCTCCTGCCCATTCAATTCGAGACGTGGCTCGGGGTCCCCTAGGCCAACCCACCGCCGGGGAATCCCGGCTGGGCTCGGGTCCGCGTCGTCTCCTTCCGCTTCCGGGATAGGCCTAGCCCTGCCGGAAGCCCACCCGAGGGGCGGGGCCTGCGCCCGCTACGTGGTGGCAGGCGCGTCGGCCGGCGCGAGGCGGTGACGCGAGGCAGCGGCGACCAATGGAGAGCGCCGTTGGCCAGCGCGCCCGCCTCCCTCTGCCCCGCCCCCGCCCGGCGTCGGGCAGTCGGACGGGCGGGAAGAGGTGGCCGCTTGGGCGGGATGGCGGCGGCGGCGGCGGGCGCGGGGGGCCCGGGAGCGGCGGGCGGCGGCGGCGGGGCGCGCGAGGGCGCGCGGGTGGCGGCGCTGTGCCTACTGTGGTATGCGTTGAGCGCGGGCGGTAACGTGGTCAACAAGGTGATCCTGAGCGCCTTCCCGTTCCCTGTGACCGTGTCGCTGTGCCACATCCTGGCGCTGTGCGCGGGGCTCCCGCCGCTGCTGCGCGCCTGGCGCGTGCCCCCCGCGCCGCCCGTCTCGGGCCCCGGGCCCGGCCCGCATGCGTCTCCCGGCCCGCTGCTGCCGCCGCGCTTCTACCCGCGCTACGTGCTGCCACTCGCCTTCGGCAAGTACTTCGCGTCCGTGTCAGCGCACGTCAGCATCTGGAAGGTGCCGGTGTCCTACGCGCACACTGGTGGGTGCAGCGGCCGGCCTGGGGGGCGGCGGCCGGGTAGGAGTGCGCCGGCGGGGCTGCGGCCCGACGGGCCTGGGATACCAGGCTGAGGAGCCAATTTCTGTTGGGAAGGCTCTGGGGGCCAACGAGACATTTAGCAGGGGAGGGGCTCGCACAGGGGTCTGGGGGAGGGAAGTGGCTGGGAAGAGAGCTGGGAGCTGAGCAGGGCGGAAAGCCCCACAGAAAGAGAAGGGCTGAGGAGGCTTGAAGGGCTGCATTGCTCTAGTGGAGATGGGACGGGGTCCCGGGGTGGGTTCCACGTCTAAGACGGCCCCCTGAGAGCCCCTTGCCTCTCTTTGCAGTCAAGGCTACCATGCCCATCTGGGTGGTTCTCTTGTCCCGGATCATCATGAAGGAGAAGCAAAGCACCAAGGTAACCTGGGAGGGTTCTGGGCAGGTGGGGGCCCCAAGGGCTTGCTGGCCGGTGCCCAGCTGGTGACGTGGTTGCGGCTCCTGGCTTCCTGTCAAATCAGGAAGTCCGCTTAGAGGCTTCGGGTGGCTGTTTTACTAATGTTCTGTAATCTCTTTGGAGGCAGTGGTGTGTGGTGCGTGTGTCCCCGAGTCGTCGCTGCCGTGTGGTCTTGGGGACCCTCCCGTCCTTCGCAGGCCCAGCTTCCCTCCTGTGTTTGCTAGTGGGCAGTGATTTGGTCCCATCCTGGCCAGGCACCACATGCCCCTCCAGGGGAGGCCGGGGATGCAATATCTGACGCCTTGCTGGAACTCTGACAGAGTTTCACGTCTTCGCAGGTGACCGCAGTCAGGATGGGGACTTCTGGAGGTCAGAAGTGAGGTGCTAGTCAAAAGAGTCTGATTCTGGCAAAATCCGACAAAGTCTTAGAAGTAAAAACAACCAGGAATTGTGAGTGTCTGGGAATGGAAATGAAAGCAAGCCGCAGAGCCTCGAGCTGCATAAGGAAGATGCTTTGGGCACAATCCAGTGTCTGTTTAAGATGCCAGGGCTGGGTATTTCCTGGCTTGGCGTGAGAGAAGCTGTGGCTTCAGCCAGAGACGGCCTTGCTCCATGGCCTTAAGGGGAAGTGCGACTCCTGTCGTCCCAGCTGGAATCCATTTCATGCTGGACAGAGCGCTGCTTCTCTATGTGGTTGGTTTCTGGCATCTCGTACTTTATGTAACTCAAAGCGGCCGGTGCCCTGGATCGGCTTATAGAAATTGGGCCACTTCTGGCTGATTATTTTGTTTCAGCCTCTTTTTCTCTGTAAGACCTGGGTGTGCTCTATAGCCCGCCCCCAGGGTGATGTCAGGTGTGACTTGTCTCCCTGGGCTGGAGTTGCCTGGGAGGTGTGCAGCTTCACCACTGGATATCACATCGTGTTTATCAGGTTTCCCTGTTGGTCGGGACATTGTACCCAGCTTGGGCAAGGAGCCGCCACCTTCCGCAGTGAGGAAGGACTGAGGAATGGCCTAGGCAAAGACTAATGATAGAGACAGGGTATGTGTGGACCCACCCTATGAGACAGATAAGGCAGGTAATTGTCATTCTCGATCTCAGGGGAAGAAATCGGACTTACAGGGAGAGGGGAGACTCAAATAGCCTGAGGCCCACAGCCAGCAGCGGGGGAGCAGGAATTCTGGTCCCCCAGTCCCGAGCCCTCGCTCTAGCCTCCAGGGGTGGTGGAGAGGGCCTTACCACCACCTCCTAAAATTTTTGCAGTGCTTTAAAGTGTCCTTTGTAGGAAAAGGGTTAGCTAGATGTCAGAAATGGATCCCACTTCTCTGGAAGTTTGGAGCCCTTTAGCCGCCAGAGCTCAGGAACTGCTGCACACACTAGGCCTTGTAAAGCTGGCCGTTCCCTTCGGTGAGGGAGGGAGAGCAGCCGCCGAGGCTCTCCTCCAGGCCCCGGGGTAGGGGGGGGGGGGGGCAGCCTGGCTCCGCCCCCGCCGTCAGCGCCACCTGTCCGTCCCAGCAGGTCTACTTGTCACTCATCCCCATCATCAGCGGCGTCCTGCTGGCCACCGTCACTGAATTGTCATTCGACATGTGGGGGCTCATCAGCGCCCTTGCTGCCACACTGTGCTTCTCACTTCAGAATATTTTCTCCAAAAAGGTATCTGGGTACCGGCTGGGATATGCCTGGGGGGTTTGCGGGCGCACGCGGGCGGCATGTGAGAAAGTGGTCAAGGAGAGGGTTCCCCCCCCCCGCCCCCGAGTTGAAACAAACAGAACTGTTGCCCTTCTACTGGTTTTGTATCTGTTTCATTTTTCTAAGTAATTTGTTTCCTTTTATAACATTAGCATATATTCAATGAGGAAATATAGAGAAAGGGTCCTCCCCCCAAAATCCAGAAACTTATGTCTGGCTCCATAGTGGGTACTGGAGATGCTAATCAGCAGAGACCTGCCCCCTGTCTGGGGGTTTCCATGCTATTGAGTAAAAGTCACAGTCCCCCTAAAGAACTACTGTTTTTTGTTTGTTTGTTTAATGTTTATTATTTTTGAGAGAGAGAGAGGAGACACAGAATTCAAAGCAGTCTCCAGGCTCCGAGCTGTCAGCACAGAGCCTGACATGGGGCTCGAACTCACGAACCATGAGATCATGACTGGAGCCAGAATCCAACGCATAACCAACGGAGCCACCCAGGTGCCCCACAGAGAACTGCTGTCAGTGCTAGGGGTCTTTTCTGTACAGTTTTTAGAGTTGTAATATTATAGATACATTTTAGAATTGTGCTTTTGAAAAGCAAAATTAGTAACTTTGAAAATTAGTAAATTTTCGTTTACCATTACAGCATTCTCCCATATCATTAAAGATGACTGCTCTAGGGCCACCTGGGTGGCTCAGTCAGTTGAGCATCCGACTTCAGCTCAGGTCACGATCTCACAGTTCATGAGTTCGAGCCCCACCTCGGGCTTGCTGCTGTCAGCCTGTCGGTGCAGAGCCCGTGTCGGATCTTCTGTCCCTCTCTCTGCCTCTCTCCCACTTGCGCTCTCTCAAAAATAAGTATTTAAGAACAAACTATTGCTCTAAGTCCCGTAATAATACTCTTTTCCAGGACCACAGGGAACGCAGCCATTTTCCAACTCTTCATTTTAAGTCACACAGTAATGAACATTTTTGTGCACGCAGTTTTTCTGTGTCTCGGGTTATTTCCTCACGTAGGCTGACCATTGTTGGGTCAGAGTATATGAGATATTTGTGGCTGCTGACAGACTTTGCCTGGTTGCATTCTGGAACATACATAAGCTGATTTAGACATAAACCAGTAGAATTTCAGAGTGCCTGTTTCACTGCAGCTTCGCCAGTATTGAGTGTTGGTTTTTTTCATTCTCAGTCCTTCATATTTGTCTTGGGCACAGGCTGTGTGTCTCATCGTAGGTGCACTGGTAGGTTTGGTGGTCAAGGTCAGCTGTCAGGGCTAATGTGTAGTCACTGTGTCTGGGGCCTGGGTAACTGGAGCCTTTCTTGCCATTTTTAGTTTCAATTGGCCTTTAAAGAGGTTTTCTCTTTGCAGGTATTGAGAGACTCGCGGATCCACCATCTGCGGCTGCTGAACATCTTGGGCTGCCACGCTGTCTTCTTTATGATCCCCACGTGGGTCCTGGTAGACCTTTCAGCCTTCCTGGTCAGCAGCGACCTGGTGAGTCGGCCAGTGCCACGGACACACCCTTTTCCTGACTAGTTCCAAACCACGTGCTTTGTCGGGGAGTTACAGCTGTGTTGACTTTGGACATCCGGGCCCCTGGCAGCCAGCCCTCTGAGCACTTGGCTTTGTCAGGACTGCTTTCTCGTGCGGTCGCAGGAGATGTTCTTCCTTCGCATTTCCTCCCCCAGCGGGCTGGCTCTCAGGTATTGGCAGCTGCCTCCTTTGGGCCAGTGGCATCAGGAAGGAAATGCCAGCACAGGCGACCTCCCTGTCCTGACAGCCTGGTTCAGATCTCACTTTGCCTTGTTAAAACTGTGCTGGCGTTGCCTGATTCCTCTCTCGGTGCCATCTCTGTCCGTACTTCCCTTGACTCTGGGTGTATCCAGAGCTCTCTGAGCGCGCGAAAGAAATGCTTCCCACCAGCTGCGGGGCCAGCCTCCAGAAGGGTCACTGGAAACTAACGCAGGTGACAGTGATAAGGAGGAGGTAGGCGTGGTTTCTTCCAAGCCTGAGTTACAGAGAGGGGAGTGAATGTTTATTAGGACTTAATGAGGCCTGATGGAGTCCTTGGCATTGGTCTTTAGCCCTTAGCACTGCCTGGAGACCTAGTGCCCTTTACTTTCATTTTCCAGATGAGGAAACTGGCTCTGTTCTAACTTCCTTTCATATTGATTAGCTGTAATTTTTCATCATCTCCCAGGACGATTGTGTTACTTTGAACTACACGAAAAGCAGTTCAGTGCTTCTCTCTCTCGCTCTCTTTTTTTTTTTTTTTAAATTACCAATTTTTAGAGAACACTTCTTAGCTGACTGTAAATGTTAACCAGTGAGTTGGGCGGGGAATGTGGGAGGGGTAAAGGAAGGTCCTCTTATTTATTATTTCGATATCGTTGTGGACTCCTGGGTCAGTTGCACATCTTAACACTCTTCTTACTCAGATTCTCCTGTCCTGGCCAGGGGAGTCCTTCCCCCTGGCTCCCTGGCCTTCCGACAGCGCAGGCCAGCCTTTGGTCGCTTTTGGTCCAGCCGGATGTTCTTTCCTGTCTTGTGCCTCTCCCGTCCCAGACGTGCAGTCGGCCGCTCCTTAGGGAGCCCGGGCTGCTTGTATAGAGAGTGCTGTTGAGAGACGCAGGCCGTGCGTGCTCACCACTGTTGGGTTGTCCTTGCTTTTAAGTCTTAGGGGTGAAAAACTAGGAAGGTCCTGTTGGGGCAGAGGGGAGAGTTCATTCCAGTTCATTCCAATTCAACATGACAGGATTTATCACTGCTGTGATTTTTAAGTTTATGTTTTTTCTGGTACGCTTGGTTCCTTGCCAACTTGTTCTTGCTTACCCTTCCCGTAATTACTCATGTGGGAGATGCCACTATCCACACACCGAGCGCTTCGGCGTGAAGATCACGGGACGGCCGCGGGCAGGACCCGAGGGAAGTCTAAGGTCTCTTTGCCTCTCTTCTTTCTTTGTCCTTAGGATGTGTCCCGTTACAGACGCACAGCTGGAATGCTGTGTTCTGGGGGCGCTGGAAATCATCATTGTCACAATGCGCCCGTGTCACCGGCTTGTCCAGTTGGGTTCTTTTACTTCCATTGTTTTCCATTTGTAGGCATTGCTTTCCCCCACCCCCCACGCCCCACACTGAATTTATCAGACCTTAGTATTTCCAAAGCCAAATGCGATGAGAAGGTTTATCCAACAAGCCTGGCTTCAGGGGCGCCTGGGTGGCTCTGCTGGCTGTGTGTCCAACTCTTGATTTCAGCTCAGGGCATGAACTCAGGGCGTGGAGCTCTGCACTGGGTACGGAGCCTGCTTAAGATTCTCTGCCTTTCCCTTCCCCTTCCCCTCCCCGCAAGCACGCGCTCTCCCCGCCCAAAAGTAAATGAAATAAAAATATTATGAAACAAAAACAAAAAACCAAAGAAGTCTGGCTTCAGTCCCTGTCACCTCCCCACTCTCTTGTCCCCCTCCCCCCGCAGTTATTCACTTGTATGCTCTTGGTTTGTTCTTTCAGTGTTTATTTTTGCAAATATAAGTGCATTTGTATATATTCATACCTTTCTCCTCCTTACACAGAAAGTGACTTTTTCGGTAGAGAAGAGCCCTTTGCTATTTTCACTCAGTGATCTGTCCTGGGGATCGATTATTCCCTATTGACATATTTAGGTCTTTCTCATTCTTTTTATTGGCTGCAGATATTGTTGATGGGCTGGGTGTCAGTTCCTTTATTGTGTCCTATTTACAACTTCTTAGGGTCTCTGTATACGCGCACACGCACACGTACTTCTAGGCTTTGCTCTAGTCTTTGCATTCAGGCCACTTTTTAGTTTTATTCCAGTGATTACCTTCTTTGTAATACTTTTAGTGACCTGATCTCTTTGTTGAGCGAGTGCATACATATTTTTGACCTCGATGGGGTGCTTATATGCTCTAATAGTTTTCCGAGGAGCATGCTGTATTTGGCCCTGCTGCCGTGTGAAGGCAGGGCTCCTACCCACTGGGGCTCCCCCTCTCCGCCCTGTGTCTTGGCACGGACGCCAGGAGATGTGCTTCGTGGTGGCAGGGAGAAGGGTCAGATAGGACATCACCTGGAATCTGTCGCTCGCCAGGCTACCAAGATTCAAAGGCTCTGGTGGGCAGTTCCCGCACACGGGCAGCCCCACAGCTGACAGCCTGACTGAAGCCAGGCGGGGGTCACTAGATTCTGGAGCCGGCGGCCTGGTTTTGAAGCTTTTACAAGATGAGTGAAGCAGCTGTTTGAGGACAGAAAAGTAAATGGCACTGGATAAGCTGGGGTTGAAGACCAGACTTCAAAGTACCCTGAGTCAGCAGCTTGCCTTTCTTTTCTTCTCTTTTCTCTTTGCTTTTTTTTCTTTTTTCTTTTCTTTTCTTTTTTCTTTTCTTTCTTTTCTTTCTTTCTCTCTTTCTGTTATTTATTTATTTATTTTGAGAGAGAGCGAGCAGCAGTGAGTAGGGCAGGAGCAAAGAGAGGGAGAGACAGAATCTGAAGCAGACCCCCTGCCGTCAGTGAAGAGCCCGACATGGGGCTTGAACTCACAAACCGTGATATCGTGACCCAGGCCGAGGTCAAGAGTCAGGTGCTTAACCGACTGGGCTACCCAGGCGTCCCTCAGTTTGCCTTTCTTTCATCTCCTGTATCTTCAGCCTGGACTCGCAGCCCAGGGTGCTGCACAGGGTGAGAACAGAGCAAGACACCCTCTACTTCTGGATCCGGGAAGGGGAAAGGAGATTCCTGATGCTCAGAGTAAGGCAGATGCCCTGCTGGTCTTTTCCTGTTACTTTTGTTTCTTTGTTCGCCTGTGTCCCAGGCCCCTGGCAATCCCGTGGTGGGGGCAGCAGCAGGGTCCCACAGCACCTGAGATGCTGAGTGAGGGCAACCTCCCTCTGCAGTCAAAGAGAGGGATTAGCCCCCACTGTGTATTTTCCTCTTTTAATCTGCCCACTGCTTGGTCCCAAGTAGACATACAGTTGTGGGAAGGCCATATTAGAGCAGGCTAATTGTGTCACAGCCCTTTGACTAGAGGACTGGTTCCTAGGGGTAACCCTAGGAGATCGTGGAGAAGGAGGAGCTTGGGAAAGTGACCTCAGAGAACACCATCAAATCCTAGGAGCACCCCTGAGCTGTACGTGTGCTGATCGGATCCTAATAGCATGCCAAAGACTGAAACTGAATTAGGAGATAGACTGCTGCCCAGAACCCAGACTGATCGCTGGCTTGGGCACACTCTGGATGGAGCCACATACTGCGGAGAGGCTGTGAAAACGCAACTGACATTGGGACCAACACCCCCAGAAGGCTTGTCAAGCTTGTAGGCTGAACCCACCTGAGTCTGCTAAAACCAGATTCTGTATCAGCATTCCATACAGGATTTAAACAAGACCTACAGTCTCACAGTATTCTGAATGTCCAGAATGTGATCCAAAATTACTTGGCATATGAAGAACCAGGAAACTGTCAAGTCTCGTATGAGAAGAGAGTCAACAGACGCCAACATAGATGACACAGATGTTGGAATTATTGAACAATTATTTTATTTTTTTAAGTTTATTTATTTATTTTGAGAGAGAGCATGAGCAAGTAAGTCGGGGAGGGGCAGAGAGAAGGGGAGAGAGAGAATCCCAGGCAGGCTCCGCACTGTCATTGCAAAGCCCGATGCAGGTCTCAAATCCACAAACCAGGAGATCATGACCTGAGCCAAAGTCAGATGCTTAACCGACTGAACCGCCCAGGCGCCCCTGAACAATGACTTAAAAAAAATTTTTTTTAATGTTTTTGTTTACTTTTGAGATAGAAAGCACCAGGTGGGAAGGGGCACAGAGAGAGGGAGACAGGAACTAAAGCAGGCTACACACTGACAGCAGAGAGCCCGAGGCAGAGCTCAAACTCATGAGCTGTGAGGTCATAACCTGAGCTGAAGCCAGACACTTAGCCAGCTGAGCCACCCAGGAACCCCCTGAACAATGACTTTAAAGCAGTGATTATACTCATGCCCCAAGATGTAAGGGTGAATACTCTTGAGACAAATGCAAAGAATAAAAGAAGAACCAAATGGAAATTTTGGAAATTCAGAAACAGCTTAAAAACTCACTGGATGAGGGGCGCCTGGGTGGCTCAGTCAGTTAAGTGTCCGACTTCAGCTCAGGTCATGATCTCACAGTCCATGGGTTTGAGCCCCGCGTTGGGCTCTGTGCTGACAGCTCCGAGCCTGGAGCCTGCTTCAGATTCTGTGTCTCCCTCTTTCTCTGCCCCTTTACCACTCACTCTACGTCTCTGTCTCTCAGAGATTAAAAAAAAGTTAAAAAAAATCTCATTGGATGGATTCAATAGTAGAATGGAAATGACAAAGGAAAGGGTCAGTTACTTGAAGATAGATCAATAGAAATTATCCAGTTTGACCCACAGTGAGAAAAAAAAGATTAAAACACAAACAAGCAAACAATCTAGAAGCAGCCAGAGAAAAATAATGCATTACTTCTAGAAGAACAGCAGTTTGAATGACTGGATTTCTCATTAGAAACCATGAACACCAGAAAGAGGTGAAATAACATTTTTAAAGTACTGAAACGAAGAACTATCAACACATAATTTTATATCCAGTGAATATAGAACCTCCAGAACCAATAGAATTATAAAAAAAAAAAAAACTCACCAAGAATAAAGAACTGAATAATGTCAGCAACCAACTGGATATCTCATTAACATTTATAGAACATTTTACCCCACAACCACATAACAAACATTCTTTTCAGGTATTCATGGAACATTCACCAAGATAAACCATATTCTGTGTTATAAAACGAACTTTAACAAAAGATCTGAAAACATACAGGGGCGCCTGGGTGGCTCAGTTGGTTAAGCATTGACTTGATCTTGGCTCAGGTCATGATCTCATGGTGCATGAGACTGAGCGCTGTGTCGGGCTTTGTGCTAACAGCATGGAGCCTGCTTGGGATTCTCTCTCTGCCCCTACCCTTTTGTACTCTCTCTCTCTCTCTCAAAATAAATAAACTTAAAAAATAAAAAAGAAATCTGAAAACATACAAAGTATATCCTCTGACAGCAATAACAGAAAGATAACAGGAAAATGTCCACAAACATTTAGAAATTAAGCAACACATTTCTAAATGATGCATGGGCCCAAGAGGAAGCCTCAAAGGAAATAAAAAAATATTTTCAATGAAGCGAAACTGAGAAAAAAAGAAGATATTACAAACACCAAGAGTGGAAGAGGGAATATCACTATAGACCTCACAGACATTTAAATGCTAGAGATACTACTGACAATTCTATATACAGCATAGATGAAACAGACCCATTCTTCATAAACCACAAACTACCAAACTCACCTACCCAAAATGAACTAGATAACCTAGATAGTCCTATAGTTTTTAAGGAAATTGAATCCATAGGTTCAAACTTTCTAAAAACAAATCATCAGGCCCAGCTGGTTTCACTGGCAAATTCTATCAGACATTTAAGGAAAAATAAATGCTGATTCTACACAACCTCCTCCAGGAAACAAGACAAGGGAGTACTTTGGGCCATGTAACAAAACCAGTATTTCTCATGGACATCGAGGCAAAAGTAGTTAACAAAATATTAGCAGGGGCACCTGGGTGGCTTAGTTGGCTGAACATGCAACTCTTCATTTTAGTTCAGGTTGTGATTCCAGGGACATGAGGTCAAGCCGCACATCGGGCTCTGCACCAAGCATGGAGCCTACTTAAGAGTCTCTCTCTTCCTCTCTCTCTCTCTCTCTCTCTGTCTCTCTCTCTCCCCCTCCCCCCTCCCCCTTTCCCCCACTCACACTCTCTGTGTAAAACTTTTAAAAAATGTATTTTTAAAAGCCCCAAATACTAGTAAATCGAATGTAGCAATGTGTAAAAAGCATAATACACTATCACAAAGTGGGATTTAAATCAAGAATGCAAGGCTAATTCAATATTTGAAAATCAGTGTAATCTATAACAGTTTAAATAAGAAAATCACATATTCACATCAACTGATACAGAAAGGCATCTGACAAAATCCAACATCATTCATGAAGACGAACACACCAGGGGATGGCTCAGTTGTTTGAGTGTCTGACTCTTGGTTTTAGCTCAGGTCATGATCTCACTATCATAAGATTGAGCCCCAAGTCTCAGATCCCACTTAAGAGTCTCTTCCTCTCTCTCTGCCCCCCTCTCTCTCATGCATGCACATGTATGCTATTTCTCAAAATAATAAAATAAAATACAAAGTCAACAAACTAGAAATAGAAGGAAACCTCCTCAACCTGTTCTTTTTTTAAATAAAAGCTGATTTTTATCAACAGCCATTCTTTCAACATGAACAAACACACAGAATATTCTGCACACACATCAGTTTTTTTTTTTTTAATTTTTTTTTTTTTTTAATTTATGTCTAGGAGAGAGAGAGAGACAGCGTGAGCAGGGGAGGATCAGAGAGAGAGGGAGATACAGACTCTGAAATAGGCTCCAGGCTCTGAGCTGGCAGTCAGCACAGAGCCCGACGCGAGGCTCGAACCCACGAACCGCGAGATCATGACGTAAGCGAAAGTCGGACGCTTACCCGACTAAGCCACCCAGGCGCCCCACACATCACAGTTTTTAACATTAGTTAATAAAGGTTAAACACACAACCTGCATCCTTAAAAAAACAGTCAAAATGCAAACTTAAAAGTCTTACTAATTTTTAAAAAGTTTGTGTTGGGTACCATTTGTGCAACATAGTTAATTTAGACATTTTCATTTTTTCTGCACATGAAAAAAGAGGCCAGTAGAAAATAAAGCCATTGAGGGTTTTAAAATAGCAGAATAGGCAGTTTTGCTGTACAGGAGAAACAATATTAAATATTAGTTTTCCCAAGAATTCCACATTTAAAAATATTTAGTTCAAGTCACAGAATTTTTCTCAGTAGAGAGCTCAAGGTGATGCATAATTAGCTGCCTTAGATGGCCCATTTGAAAGTACAATGTCCCTTTTGCAGTATAATGTTACTGATTTTGGCACAGAAAATAAGTCTTAAGTATGAGAACATTATAAAAAAGATGGAAGAGGACAGAGGAAAGAAATAAAAAGCAAGAAGGAGTACGTGATATAGTAATTGTAATCACTGAAAACTGCATTCTCAGCCACTCCAGAATACTAATGCCATGATGAAAGATTGGAGGCTTTTCTTGCTAAATTCAGGAATAAATTCAGGATGTTCACTCTCAACGTGTTTATTCCACATCACACTTGACATCCTGGCCAGTGCAATAAGACAAGAAAAAGAAATAAATAGATTTGAAAGGAAGAATTAAAATTCGAACGAGCAAAATCTTTTTCTTTAGTATTAATTATAAATAATTGCTTGAATTTTAACTCTAAATTTTCTCCTTGGAAAAGGTGGTAATGAAGAAAAAGTTTAGACCCATTAATCTATACAGGTATACCTTGTTGTGTTGTACTTAGCTTTATCACACTTTGCAGATACTACATTTTTACAAATTGAAGGTTTATAGCAACCTTGCAACAAGGAAATCTATTGGTGGCGTTTTTCCAACAGCCCACTGTGTCTTTGTGTCATGGTTTTAGTAATTCTTGGAATCTTTCAAACTTCTTGTTACCATATTTGTTATGGCGATCTATGATGAGTGATTATGACTCACTGAAAGCTCAGATGATGGTTAGCATTTGGGAGTAATAAAGTTCTGTACCTTTAATTAAGGCATACACCTTTTTTAAAAGACATAATGCTATTGCACATTTCACAGTCTACAGTATAAACATAACTTATATATGCACTGAGAAACAAAAAAAAAATCACTTGACTTGCTTTATTGCAGTATTTCCTTTATTGCAGTGGTCTGGAACTGAACTTGCAATATTGCCAAGATATGCCTGTATCTGTGTGTGTGTGTGTGTGTGTGTGTGTGTGTGTGTGTGTGTGTACATAGGCATTGACTTTTTTTAACCTAGAAAAGCAGATTGGAATATTTACATAGATAGGCAGTCAAACAAATAGTCAAAATAAGTCTGAGAAAGAATAAACTTGGAGGAACCACACTTACTTAAAGACTTAGTGTAAAAGGTACAGATATTGGTGAAGGGTGAGTGAGACACATAAATCAGTGAAGCAGAATCTTATGAAACTAAATGCACACAAATCTGGGTCATTGATTTTTGACAAAGATTGAAAGGCAATCATAGAGGAAAGGGTAGTTTCTTTAACAAATGGTGTTGGAACAATTGGACATAGATAAGCAAAAAACTGAGCCTTGACTTAGACCTCACACATTACAGAAAACTCATAATGTATTCTAGACTTAAATGTAATGATAACCATTAGAAAGAAAAAACAGGAGAAAAATCTTCATCGTGACTTGGGATTAGTTCTTAGACATTCTACCAAAAGCACAGTCCGTAAAGAAAAAAATGGTAAATGGAGTTTCATCAAAATTTAAAACTTTTGCTCTGTGAAAGACTACCAACTGGGAGAAGATATTTGCAAATGAAGTACTAACAGGATTTGGGTTCTGAATATATAAAGAACTCTCAAAACTCAATAGCAAGAAAATAACTTGCTTAGAAACGGGCAAAAGACTTGAACAGACTTTTCCCCATTGAGACTGTCGAGATGGCGTATAAACTGGCAAGTAAAATATGCTCAACATCATTAGGTACTAGAGAGAAACAAGACCGTGATGAGATCCACCTGATACCTATTAGAATGGCTGTAATAATTAAAAAAGACATAGATATCTTTGTCAAAGATAAGGCACAGTTAGAATTCTTACATATTGTTGGAGTAAATACAGAATGGTACCACAATTCTAGGAAACTTTTGGGAGTTTCTTCTGAAGTTAAACATACACTAATCATATGACCCAGCAATCTCACATGTGGGTGTTAACTTTAGAGAAATGAAACTGAAGTTCACACAAATGTTTATAGCAACTTCACTCATGACCTCATGACCACCAAAAATTGGACACAACCCAGATGTCCTTCAAGTGAGTGAATAAAAAACAAAACAAGCCCACTTTGGTACATTCATACAATGGAGCATTGCTTGGCAACAAAAACAAAAGTCATCAGCTATTGTTCCTTATGACAACTTGGGTGGATGTCACAGGCATTATTGCTGATAGAAAGCAGCCTGTCTGAGAAAGTTCCATCTCATTCCACTTCTAGAGTAATCTCTAAAAGAGACCTAGAGGGAAGAACACATCATTACCTGGCTTGGGGAAGGGGATTCATACCAAGAAGCCTGGGAGAGTGTTGTGGGGGGATGGAGTCGTTCTGAATCCTGATTGTGTGGGGAAGAAACACTTGACTAGTGTTAAGTCAGTTTAAAAAAAAAAGATTGACTGTGTTCCTTTTCTGAGAAAGAGGTATCTATGCAAGCTGGTGTCTATCTTAGCTTGTAAGTCCGTGTCGGTCATCTGAGGAAAGGACTCGTGAGAGAACAGGTCAGCTTACCACAGAAGCATGCTGGTGCGCTCATGTGCCTTACAGGGGCTGTTATCCCAACTCGGGGCAAAAGTTAGGGTGACCTTGAGCAGGTCACCTAAGCGTATCTTGTTCTCCTTTCAGAGGACCTCGTGATCCCTCCCTCGCTCAGAGGGTGGTAGAAATGGAATCAGGTGGCCATTCCGAGACTGTTCCAGCTCCCATGCTGGCAGGCCACTAAATGCCACCTTCCTGGAGGGACCCAGCTGTGTCCAATACCAGTGTGGCTTGAGGTTGGGATGCAGAGAGCAGGTGCCACCAGGCAGCTGTGGCTTTGCGACCTTCGCAGCCACACTAGGTCTTGAGGGTGCTCTGCCCCTGGGGCACAGGGACGTGCGGACTGTCCCAGCACTCCAGACAAGGTCAGACACTGCAGAGAGGGACAGCCTGGAACCGTCCATGGCTGGTGTACTGTCTTCTGAGGTCCTTCCACTGGCCTAGCAGCTCTGCCTTATCGCAGCCTCTTGGTCCCACTTGGTTCCTCAGGACTGGTACCGACGTAGGACTGTGGGAGCTGGGGAGGCATAGGAGTGGTGGCCCGTGCCTTCCGGAATCCGACCCCGAAGAGATGTCCGCAAATGTTGAGCGCTCGCTGGGCACCCCAGCCGCCTGGCCAGCGTGGTCCCCACCTGGTGGTCAACTGCTGCCTGTTCTGGGATCGAGCCAGGCTTGGGGGCAGTGGGGGTGGGGAGTGGTGTTCTGTGGTCCAGATGTGTGCTAGTGGTGGGTTCTTCTGGGCCACCTTAATCAGACTGCCTCATTCTGGAAAGGGTCAGATGATAACTAAAGTTGTGAGAACATCTCATGTTTGGCTTGGGACTGTTTTAAAGCACTTTGACAGCCATGAACCTTTTGATCGTCCCAGCAGCAGCATTGTGTGGGCTTAGCGCGGTCGGTGTCTTCACTTGCACAGAGAAAGAAAGTGTGACTTGAAAGGTCAACTGGCTGGAGGCAAAGGGCCTCCAGTGTTCCCAGTGACAGGGAAGACCCAGGGCTTCTGGCTCCTTGCCTGGGGTTCTTCTATTACTAGGTCCTTTGCATCCTCAGGGGCTGCCTTCCCAGGGCCTCCCTGTCTTACAGAATGTGGCATGTCTACTACAG
Organism: Hyaena hyaena; assembly: GCF_003009895.1. NCBI lineage: Eukaryota > Metazoa > Chordata > Mammalia > Carnivora > Hyaenidae > Hyaena > Hyaena hyaena. The sequence goes on from NW_024080859.1 coordinate 1,356,743, forward strand.
TCTGAATGTTTGTGTTCCCCCCACCCTAATGTCTGTGTTGAAACCCAGCTCCCTGTATGATGGTATTAGGAAGGGGGGCACTTGTCAGACAGGGTTGATGGCCTTATAAAGTGAGACCCAGTGAGCTCTCACCCCTTCTGTCACAAGAGGGCACAGTGAGAAGACCCCACCTATGAACTGGGAAGCTCACACCAGACACTGAGTCTCCTTGATCTTAGACTTCCCAGCTTCCAGAACTGTGAGAAATAAATATCTGTTGTTTACAAACCACCCCCCGACCCCCCGCCAGCCTATGGTATTTTGTGATAGCAACTCAACTGGACTGAGATTGTCCGGTAGGCAGACGTTGCTCTGCTAACCCCAGAGCTCCCAGTCCTCACTGTCCGGGACACGGGAAGCTTCAGGTCACATCGGGCTCTTGGAGCGCCCCGTCCTCAGCAGGGACGGAGCTGATCACTGCTGTCGTGCGGCGCGTGCAGGACTGTGAGAGTCAGGAGCTTGTGCAGATCAGGCACCTGTTACACACAGCAGTACACAGCCAGAACTCCCCACCCAGCCACTGGCCCCAGCAAGCCGCTTTGTGCCCCGCCCACACCTCTGCCAGGGCCAGCGTGTGACCCCAGCGTTGTTCCTGCCTCCTCTTGTCTCTAGACCTATGTGTCCCAGTGGCCCTGGACGCTCCTGCTCCTGGCGGTCAGCGGCTTCTGTAACTTTGCCCAGAACGTCATTGCCTTCAGCATCCTCAACCTCATCAGCCCTCTGAGCTACTCCGTTGCCAATGCCACCAAGAGAATCATGGTCATCACGGTGTCCCTGATCATGCTGCAAAACCCAGTCACCAGCACCAACGTCCTGGGCATGATGACAGCCATCCTGGGGGTCTTTCTGTACAACAAAGTGAGTCTGGGGTGGGGTGGGCTGTCCCCTCGATACCCAGGGAGGCACCAAGTGTTGGTGGAGGGGAGGAAAAAGTGGCCTCACCAGGAGCTCCGAGGCTGGCATTCCAGCTCCCAGCTGTGTGGCTGACTGGTGTGTGGTGTTGGTGTGGCCCTTCCCGGCCCGGCTTTCCTTTTCCTGTGTAGATGATTCTGGGTCCATGCCCTACTCCAGCTGTGGCTCTTGGGTTTATGGAGGCTTTGTCAGGGATTTCATGGCCTCCTCAAGAAGGCTCTGTTTAGTCCAGGGTAAAGACATGGATGGCTAATAGGGAGGGGTGGCCATGCCTTAGCCCTGCTTGGGTCAGTGCTTTCAGTGGGGCCTTGAAGGGCTACTCGGATGCGAAGTGCTCCTCTGTCCTGTGCGCATGTCCCGGGGAAGGAGCCAGTGGTCTCATTGTCTCTCTTGACCTTGCAGACCAAGTACGATGCCAACCAGCAAGCCCGGAAGCACCTCCTCCCTGTCACAACGGGGGACCTGAGCAGTAAGGAACATCATCGGAGCCCCCTGGAAAAACCTCACAATGGCATCCTCTTCCCGCAGCACGGGGACTATCAGTATGGCCGCAACAACATCTTAACAGATCACTTCCAGTACAGTCGGCAGAGCTACCCAAACTCGTACAGTTTGAACCGTTATGATGTGTAGAGTGTAGAGGGCAGGGTGGTACCTGTGTGACTCCTTCCCCCACTCCCTAGCAGTACCAGAAACTTCTGACAACCAGTGAATGTACAACCCAGCCGAGGAGACGGTGTGCAACCATCAGAAGACCCTGGGCTTCCCAGCCCCTTGGGGGCCGCAGGACCCTGCCCTGCAGTAAGGACCACCGCCCCCGGGCTGCCGTGTTCCAGGCCCTTTCTTCCTGGTGTCTGTCATCCGAGGGCTGTGTTGCTGCGGAGATCTTGGCCAGGTTTCTACCTTTCTGTGTGGACTCACTCCCCAAGTCATGTATTTGAGAGTTCTTGTTCTGCTTTCCAGATAGTGTTTCCAGGTAACTCTCCGGAGAGGCGGGATCACTGGATGCAGACATCCCCGAGCAGGCTCTTAAGAGGGGGTCTCCCTGGGGGCCTAGGAAAGGACAGTCGGCTGGTGCTGGAGAATAACAAACTAGCTGCTTCGATTCTGCGGCTCAGATAGGCCAAGGGCTGAGGCACGCGTGGAGCCGAGGGGTCCTAATTAAAAGCATCTCCAGTAACAAAGGTGGACCCAGTTTCCGGTCAGCCCGTTGGCCGTTTGCAGGTACTGGCAGATGTTCCAAAGAGAGAAGCTACTGCAATTAGCCTTGAATTCTTGGAGCCTGATTCTTTGACCTGCAAGTCCGCGTCGGTGCGTGTCCAGATCCAGGGGGCAGGGCGGCTGCTCTCTCCTGCGCCCTCTCTACCCTAGCCAGAGCAGGGCTTCTCTCCTCGCTGGGGATGTCAAACGCGGAGTGGCTCTGGGGCTGTCAGAGCATTCGGAAATCATGTTCAGTGTTTCAAGCTCTATTTCTGTAATATTCATTTTGTCTTTTCTGAGGAGTCTTCACTTCGGTGATGACTTAGTAGAATGTTTGGCGGGGAGATGTTAACCTCATGAGGATCTTGCATTTTTCTAGGGAATATTTTGTATTGTGTAGTTGTGTCTGTTTAGGCCATGGATTCCTATGGCGGAGGGGGGAGGGACGCATGAGGACTGGCTTATAGATTGAAACCCCTTTTGTTCTTAAATGTTTAAAAACAAGAAGAATTCCTTCTGGTGATGCGTGTCTTGATGCGTTTCAGCATTAGTAGGAAGCGCTAAAGTGTTCTGAAGCTCCCAACGGCCCCGGCCGCTGAACGCAGAGAATGTCGCGCAGCAGTTGTGTAATAGAGGAGGCCACCGCACTTTGATCCCGTGACCTGACCTGGCAGTGTCCGCATTAGCATCTGAATCATGTCCCGGAGAAGGGGTGAGCGCCAAGCTAGGATCTGGGTTTGGATAAATCACATATCAGGAAAATTATGTGGCCCCAGCAGGTAGGCCATGTGCCGAGGTTCAGGTCAGCATCACAAGAGGACCCTGTCCTCCGAGGGGACCGCTGGCCCAGCAGCTGGGGTCTCCACTGTCTGCCTTCTTCCTTCAGGGCTGTGCCCAACCTCCTGAATAGGCACTTGGAGCGAGAGCCGCGTATGGGACAGTGGGTCACCTTTCGTGTCCTGGTGAGACATTTTCCTGTCAGAGGAAGTACCATGGCTTATGATGGACTCTTGGTTTCGTTATTTTGTCAGCTTATGGATGGGCTGTTCCCGGAGGTCGCCCTGTCCACTTCCGGCTGGAGTTTATGCACCACCAGCCTCAGGTCCCTGTGTGTTCACGCGTCGTTCACTTTCTTTAGGGTGATTTTGTTTGGCCCCAAATTTGGAGATGGTTGCTGTGTAAAACAGGAAGGGGAAATCCTGAAGCGTATTTGTGAAAAGAGCTTGCTGTGTGTCTTTAGAGGCATTACAGTCTGTAGCTGAACTTTTCTCACTAGTTAATAGCAACAAATGGGGATAATTTTGCACCACAAAGATACTATGGTAGTTTTTAACGATTATAGTAACTGATTCCTTGAACAGATAATTGAATTCCAAAATGAACTGTGTGTCTTTTCGGGTTTCATGAAATTTATGATGTTGCTAAAATTTGTATATTAATTTGTTTCCCTTTTCCAATGCAAGATCTGCTGGCAAGGGGAACTGACTGGTTTTATTACGGTTTATAAATTAATAAACGGGGTATTTAATTCTGTACATAAATCTACAGCAAGTACATACACTGGAATGAATGAGACAATCATATTAGACCAAATCATCAGATCAAAAGACAAAGACATACTTCTGAGACTTGAAGGTTCAGAGCTGACACTGACCTCCTGAAGGCCAGTTTGCGAGCCAGTTCGGCCCTGGCCTGTCACCCCTACCCACTCCCACACTCCCGTTTGCAGCTCTGCTCCCCTCTCCCTCCTCCTCGCTGGGGTTTGTGGCAGCAAATTAGTCTACCCATCCATTGTATGGTCTTGCCTACACTAACTCGAACCCAACTCCTTCATTTTATGGAAGGGGAAACTGAGACTCAGAGGGCATTTCTGAATAGTGTTTGTTCACTATTTTGAGACTCGGTGTGGACTTTTTAAGCACCTTATTTTAAGTCATTTGTTATAGGGAAAATCAAACCCCTATTACCAAGGAGAGAAACCAAACATGTTGAAGTGAAGCAAGCAGCACTTGGGATTTCTGAATTTTGCTGTGTATTCGGCATATGTCATGCAACAGGCCCTTTATTATTGCTGGGATATAACCAGACCCGGGTAACTTAAGGCCTAACAGTCTTAAGGGGATAGAACATTAAATTATTAAAGGAACTGAAAATTGTGATTTTTTTTTTCAACTGTCACCTGTTTTCAAGACTTAAATGCTATAGACTTCTGTGGGAATGATACTGTGTGTATATTCAGTGATGGCATTTACCAAAAATAAACGATGGTCTCCAGGGAATCAAGATTGGTCCTAATTTGTCAGTGAGGGTCTTTCTGAGTGACCCTGTCTTCAGTGTGCCCAGCAACAAAATGTTCACACACTCTCACGTGTGAACAAACTGCAACTTTTTTCCTGAGCCAAAACAAGGACATGTGATGTGTGGATTTATGACACGGTAGGATAAAACTAGAGTCACAGCTCATCAGTTAATGACACGCCTTTATTGAACAGAATAGCGCGGAGAAGCCAAAAGTGTGTAGCAGCTCTGCTCATGAAGCGTGATTTTGAGGAAGAGCGGCTAATAGACGTACTACACACCTAACACAGTGGTGGATTCTTCACACACGATCCTTACAAGTTTTATTAACCTTAATATGCAGATGAAAATGAGGCACAAAAGGCTGTCACTTGCCTGGGATCACACAGGAAGTCTGCCTCCAAAGCCCGTTTCCCCCCCTATTACTCAGAAACCGATTACCTACAGAATTTCCTTCAGCCACAGTTGAAGAGTAGGAGTTGCTGCTAAAACAACGCCCCACATCCTTTTAAGTCCTAATCCTTTTGTCTACGGATTTACTGGGCACCTCGGATGAGCCACGTACTGGAAACAGATGCCTAAACCTCAGAGCTGGGCTTCATCTGCAGATGCGTCACTAAGTAAGGAGCATACAGGTTCTACATTGGAGATACGGAAAATGGTAAGGGAAGTACAGGATAATTATCTGAGGGGAATGGAATGGAAATGTTTTGACTTATTACACATACAATTTTCAGGCTGTTTTATTTGCATGTTTTGTATTACACACATCTCATTTAACCAGCAGGACCCAAGAAGGAGATATTGGCCCCATTTTACAGGGCAGTGGAAACAAAGTCCCGCTCGGCCCAGGGAGCAAGCCAGGAATCCAGGAAGTGTCGGACTCCAAGCCAGGGCCCTTTGCCCTGCACAGTGGTCAAGATAAAGCGAGCGGTTTTGTTTTTCCTTTGTCCTATATTCCCAAGAGGAGGTGATGTCCTCAGAGGTGTGTCGTTTCGTTTCAGTTGCGTGGGCCATGCTGCCACAGTCAGACCTGGACGGAGTCCTCCTGTCTGGGCGACCCGGTGGCTCTGTAGTCCCCACCGCGGCTTCCACGGGGCCTGCAGAGGCTCTGCCCCAGGATGGAGCCGCTGCCTGACAAGTCAAGACCTGTTCCTACGGAGACAGGAACAGCTCATGCTGCGTATGGCCCCACTGTTCAGACACCAGTCTCAACTCCTACCTGGGAGTGAACTCCCCAGGGACTGGAATACCCACTATGTCCCCAGGGCAACTCCTTTGTGACCAGAGGCTTGCTTGGTGATGTGACCCGGCGCCGAGGAATGCTGCTTGCTCCAGGACTGGACAGGACGGTCTCTGTTCCTACATCATCCCTCCTGCTGTGGCTTCAGCTAGTTGACCACATGGGGTTCAGTTACTGTAGGAAACGAGGTGACAGTAACACCAAGCTTCGGCTTTATTGAGACTACAGGTCTGATGGGCACAGAGTTCCTTAGTCACCTGCTACTTTTTTAATAACGACTTCTATTGTCCATGTATTTTTTTAACTTGAAAAAAATTGTTAAAGCTAAAAAATACCTAAACAGACACCAAAAAGAATGAGTTAATGGAAACCAACCTGACGATAAACTACCATTAAAAAAAAAAAAAAGAAAAAAAAGAATGAGCTACGGGTGTCTGGATGGCTCAGTCAGTTAATCATCCGATCTTGGTTTTGGCTCAGGTCATGATCACACAGTTGTGAGACAGAGCACCGAGTTGGGCTGTTTGGGATTCTCTCTCTGCTCTAGCCCCAATCACGCACTCACTCTCAAAATAAACTCAAAAAACAACAACAAAAAGAATGAGCTAGATCTATGTATAAAGGGAACAATTTCCAAAACATATGGATATATAAATGTGCCTGCAAATCCATAGCTTATTTCTGTAAAGACACACAAAATACAACACAGCAGTTGCCTCTGGGGAGGGTATATACACGTTTCTTTCAAAATTGCCATGTGTGTATTATTTTATAGCCTGCTAAAAAAATATGCCATGGACCCCTGGGTGGCTCAGTCAGTTGAGCATCTGACTTCAGCTCTGCTCATGATCTCACAGGTCATGAGTTCAAGCCCCCATCAGGCACTCTGCTCTTGGTGCAGAGCCTGCTGTGGATCTTTTGTTGCCCTCTCTCTGCCTCTCCCCTGCTCACGTTCTCTCTCTCTCAAAATAAACAGACATTTAAAACATCTTTAAAAATAAGTATGCCAGAAATATCTCATGTTATTAAATATCCTCTGATTTTGTGTCTGCGTACATGATACTGCAGTATTCTGAGAGGAATGTGCTATAATGAACCAATCCCTCCCTACTGCCACACATTTAAACACATTTTATGGGATGCCTTTGCAGTGCACAGTGTAGCGCATGCTTCTGATTTGGGATTCCTTCTTCAGAGCATACTTGCAGATCAAAGCAGGTACGCATACGGCTTTTTCTTTCCATTCTGCTTCTTGGGTGAGTCCCTTTGGCAAATTCATCCCACGCAGGAGTGTGCATTTTACTGGTTTCCTTAAGATTTGTTTCCAGGTTCTTGAGGCCTTCTGTGCAGCAGCCTCTGCTTCTGGCAACTCTACTGCTTTCTTCTGACCAGTGGATTCTCAAGTGGCCTCCACTGAAATGAAGCCGGGTGAGGCCACGTGATGCTTATATGTCCAGTTTCAGATAAATGGCATTTTAAACACTAAGAAATGTAGTGGGGCGCTTGGGTGGCTCAGTCGGTTGAGCGTGTCTGTCTTTGGCTCAGGTCATGATCTCATGGTTCATGAGTCCAAGCCCCACATCAGGCTCTGTGCTGACAGCACCACTTCAGTGTCAGAGCCACTTCAGATCCTGTCCTACCCACCTCTGCCCCTCCCCGGCTTGTGCTCTCTCCCTCTCCCTCTTTCTCTCAGAAAATAAATAAAACATTAAAAACAAAAAACGCATGTAGGGGCACCTGGGTGGCTCAGACGGTTAAGCGGCTGACTTTTGATTTCAGCTCAGGTCATGATCTCATGGTCAGCGGGTTCGAGTCCCGCTGACGGCGTGGAGCCTGTTTGGGATTCTCTCTCTCCCTCTTGCTCTGTCCCTCCCCTCTTCTGTGTCTCTCAAAATAAATAAACTTTAAAAAACGACTGTATAAAAATGACAGTTCTACAATCATTTGAGGGGACAGTTGAGCATTATCAGTATTAAATAAGCACACCCAATGCTAAAACACTTCTAATAGTGGCCCCAAAATGAAACCACTGGAAGAGACTCCATAGAGTCAGGCTTGAAGAAATGACCGTACATCCGTATCACACTGTTCTAAGCAGTCACGAGAAATGACCACATAGATTCATTAGCCTGTTTTGGCTCACAGATCCTGTTAAGAGTCTAAAAAAACACTGTGTATCTTTTTTTTTAATTTTTTAACATTTTTCACTTATTATTCAGAGACAGAGAGAAACAGCATGAGCAGGGGAGGGTCAGAGAGAGAGGGAGACACAGAATCCGAAACAGGCTCCAGGCTCTGAGCTGTCAGCCCGACGCAGGGCTCAAACCCATGAACCACGAGATCATGACCTAAGCCAAAGTCGGATGCTTAACCGACTGAGCCACCCAGGTGCCCCAACACTGTGTATCTTTAACTCACGAAAACCCTTACAGGTACTGTTATGCCCGAACTGCAAGTCCTCTGAGACCTCCAAGGAGCTGACACCAATGCAAGTACGTAAGGGTCTTTATTACATGCTCGAGCAGGGGCTCACCTGTCAACTGGCGCAGCGGCAGCAGAGTGAAGCCCCGAACAATAGTGAGCAGGGTTTTTATAGGGTAAGGGACGGGGGGTGTTACAGTGCACACGTTGTACGTATAGCATCATCACATAAACACCAATCACAGTTGTACAGCACCCATGGTAACAGTTTTGACCATTCAGTATCTGTAAGGTGTTTGTTACTTTTGGAGGGACCCAATCATGACCTTTGAGAATCCTTTGAAAATGACCAATTATGAGGTGAATTCAAAGGGCCCACGTGGGGTTTAGGCAAGAGGTGAGTGATTGGCTAGTTTGTACAAAGTATCTGTCTATAGACCCCAGTCCCTGACTCAGACCACAGGAATGTTACACATATATTTTAAACCTTTTTTTGATTGGCTGATCTGAGGGTGGCTTCAGCCTTGAGCAATCTGAGGCTTTTCCTGGAACTGAAACTCAGGCCTACTAATTTTTCTGGAGGGCTTGAAGCCTGTCATGGGATTTATTTAGTTGTCTTTCATTCCCCCCTTCTATTGTATCGTTGAAGGCCCAATCATGGGTCTTCTTGAAATTTTAAGGGACCTAGTTGTACGTATTGGTCCTCGCTCTGGTCGGCTGGGGGCTGGGCATATTGAGACCTAAGAACCATCAGTCGTATGGCACCCAGACGTTCTCGCATGAAGGCAAGTAATCTATTTAAAGTGTAGGGTCCTAAAGTCAGGAGCAGCAGCAGAAGCGCTAGGGGGCCTGCCAGGGCTGTAATGAGAGCGGTGAGCCAGGGGGACCAGTTAAAGATGTTTTCATACCAATTTTTATTCTGTTCTCTTATTTTTGCTCTTTCCTGTAGATGTTGGCGTACAACAGCTAAGCTGTCTTGTACAATTCCCGAGTTATTGGCATAGAAACAACATTGTTCTCCCAAAGCCTGGCATAATCCTCCTTGGTGTAATAATATTAGGTCTAGTCTCCGCCTGTTCTGTAGCGCCATTTCAGCCAAAGAATCTAAGGAACCTCGTATGTGGCGAGTAGAATTTTCTAGTTGGGCTAAATCAAAGTCAATGGCTTGGGCTAAAGCGTCAAACTGTTGGTTGCCTCGTATTAGAGCAGCTGTGCCCGTTCCGACCCCGGCCTCTATTCCTGTTCCAACTATAAGGGTTGGGAGGGCCGCTGACACTCTGAAGTCTCGCTTGCCTCGAGAGTGTTTTTGTTCAGGCTGGATCTCAAAGAACGAAGATGCAGGCTGGTAATATACTTGTGGAAAGAGGGTGACTAGGACACATAAGGTGTCGTTCTTTAACACCTGAGGGTGGATGCAAGGAGTAAGGCCGGAAGTACATGCGAACCATGCCCCACTAGGGGGCCTGAGGTAGGAGGACCCTGTAGCCGTCATGGTCTGATTACATAAGTGACTGAGGTGTGGGAAGGTTGTCAGAGTTCCTCCGTTTCCTAAGACACAGAGGCCTGAACCAGTTACTTCCTGTATAGTTAAAACAGGAGGCTGTCCCCAGGAACAGTGGCCTTCTATGTCTCTGGACACTTGCCCAGAAATTGCCCATCCAACATAGAAAGGTGGTCGTGAATCTAAACAAAGCCAGCAGTCTGTGTTGGTGAGATTTGTGGAATTTAAGAAACTGTAAGTAAGGTTTAGAATAGAGTAGATTACTGGCCTTGTTCTGGGGGGCCGGAGCTGGATTGGTACGCCACCCAGGGGGGAATCAGTAGCACTGAGGCTCGGTGCAGCCTGAGTAGGGGCAGGCACACTTGAGGTGGATCTAGGTTTATGATTTGCAGCCGATGCAGCCATAGGCCCCATCGCCACTGGAGGCGGGAGTACTAGTTGTTTTTGAATAGAGAATAAAAAGCCTATGTCGTGACCGGTGAGCCAGAGTCGAATGCCCCACACCTTCGCTACTGACCAGTTCTCTGTTTTGCCTCTAGGAGTGAGTTGAATAGAAATTGGGTTTCTATTGGATGGACTAGTTTGGTTACTGGCCCGAACAAGGGTAATTAGGTCGTTACTGGGTTGTTTGACCCATGGAGCAATAGTTTCACATCCCCAGGAGCCACAAAAGAAATGTTCTATGCCTCCGCAGGTGTCAAAGTTACCAGTCCCAGGGCATACATAAAAGGTCTGTTGTCTTAGATTTTGATGTTGGCAGTCAGCCCCCGATCGACACCCGAAAGTGTTACAATCTACACACTGACCTTTACAAATCCTTGGATTTGTGTTCCAGTGATCTCCCGCTAGACTACAGAGGTCTAAATGGAAGGTAGGGAATGTGATGGATGCTGGTCCAGTTAATGTCAATTCTTGAACTGTCCGCCCCAAGTCCCTAGGTGTTGTTAGGGGTCCTCGCAAAACCCATTTGGCAGTGGTAGGCTGGTGAGGGTTGGGGAGATGGGAGCTGGGATTGGATTTACATACAGTTAGTAGAGCAGTAAAAATCAGGAGCAGCATAGCTTGAGCTTGAGCGGGTTTTTGAGGTTCTTTGTGGCCTTCCATTGAGGGTCTGGTGCCCGGTAGTCCTCTTTGGCCGTGAATGGGTCAGCTGGCCAAGAGTGGGTATAGTAAATCCACGTGGCGACTCCGTCGACTTTCAGGGCTGTCGGGGTTGTAAGAAGCACGGTGTATGGGCCTTTCCGCCTGGGCTCTAAATTTGCTTGGCGATCTCTCTTAACGTAGACCCAGTCACCGGGGCAGAAACGATGCAGCTCCAGTGGTGGACCTGTTTCATAGAGGGCATGCAATTTAGGCCAAACATGTTTATGAGCCCACTGGATCTTTTTTAAGTCATTCAGTAGGCGCTGATCTTCAAACTCATTAATCACCTGTGCTTGGAGATTGGGAATAATAGGAGGGGCCATCCCAAACATGATTTCAAAAGGAGTTAATCCCATCTGGTATGGGGAGTTGCATACCCTATAGAGTGCAAAGGGAAGGAGAGCCACCCTGTCTCCGCCAGTCTCCAAGGTCAATCTAGTTAAGGTCTCTTTTAAGGTTCTATTCATCCTTTCTACCTGTCCTGAATTCTGGGGTCTATACGCACAATGTTAATTTCCAATCAATCTCCAGGGCCGTGGCTAAATTCTGGCTTGCCTTGGATACAAATGCAGGTCCATTGTTTGAACCTACCATCTGAGAAAAGCCATACCTGGGGAAGGTGTCTTCTAGGAGTTTCTTGGCTACGATCTGGGCAGTCTCATGTTTAGCTGGGAACGCTTCCATCCATCCTGAAAAAGTATCTATAAACACTAGTAGATATTTGTACCCATATAGTCCTGATTTTACCTCAGTGAAGTCTGTCTCCCAGTAGGCTCCGGGTCGTCTTCCCCTCAGGCGGTTTCCGGGGTTGTTAGGATTTTTCGTGGTGTTAGTGAGTTGGCATGCCTTGCAATTGGCCACAATCTGTTCAATCTTAGAAGTTAGCATCTCTGATTTTTATCTTAGCATGGTGAACTAAATCTTGCATTCTTTTGATTCCCATACGGGAGGCACAGTGTATCTTGGTTAGGGCTCTCATACCTAGATCTTCAGGGAAGATGAGCTTGTCATCTGCTGATCTACACCATCCTTTTAGATATTGGGTCATAGGCAGCTTTTTGATCCATTGTAAATCTTTGCTATATTCGGGGACTTTAGGGAGAGTAGGGTCTCCACGGTCAACCAGGGTGATGGCCAGGGTATGACTGGCCCTGAGAGCAGCTTGTCTGGCTGCTTGGTCTGCTAGGTTGTTGCCCTTAGAGATCAGATTATTATCCTTTTGGTGACCTGGGAAGTGGATAATAGCCAGCTTTTTGGGGAGCCATAAAGCTTTTAGTAAGGCCAGGATCTCTTATTTGTTTCTGATAGTCTTTCCCCCAGCTATGAGCAGTCCCCTTTCTCTGTATATGGCCCCATGGACCTGTGCAGTAGCGAAAGTGTATCTGCTGTCTGTATATATGCTTAATTTTTTTGTCTTTTTCCAGAGTCAAGGCTTTGGTTAGGGCTATGAGCTCGGCCTTCTGTGCTGAAGTGCCAGTGGGCAAACGTTCTGCCCAAATGGTTTCTTCCATTGACACTACTGCCGCCCCCGCATACCTTTGTCCCTCCTGTATGAAGCTGCTGCCGTCTGTGAACCAGGTAATTTCTGCATCTGGAAGTGGAGTGTCCCTCAGATTAGAGCGGATCCCATGAACTTGAGCCAGGACCTCGGCACAGTCGTGTAAGGGCGCTTCTAAGTCCAGATCCGGCAGCAGTGTGGCTGGGTTTAGGGCTGTGGGGGCCTGGAAAACGATTCAGGTAGGATTAAGCAACAAAGTCTGACAGCGTGTCATGCGGGCACTGCTGACCCATCGGTCTGGTGGTTGTTTTAAGACTCCCTCGATGGCGTGGGGAGTAGTGATAGTTAACTCTTGTCCTAGTGTCAGTTTGTCTGCATCCTTAACCAGAAGAGCTACTGCCGCTATCATGCGGAGGCCTGGGGCCATCTCGTGGCCACTGGGTCAAGCTTCTTTGACAGGTAGGCCGCGGGGCGGCACCATGGGCCCAAGCGCTGGGTCAAGACACCCTTGGCTATTCCTCCGTGTTCATCTATAAACAGATGAAACGGCTTAGTCACATCCAGTAGGCCCAAAGCAGGTGCTGACAGGAAGGCCTGCTTTAAGGTCTCAAAAGCCCTCTGATGTTCCTCAGTCCAGGTGGAGTTAGGCTGCCCTTTGGTGGCCCCATACAGAGGTCGGGCTATCTCAGTGAACCCAGGAATCCAGAGTCTGCAGAAATCGGCTGATCCTAGGAATTCCCGCATTTGTCTGGCATTCCTAGGGGTAGGGATTCTTAGGACAGTCTCTTTCCTCGCCTGTGACAGCCATCGCTTACCCCCCTTGAGGATACAGCCCAAGTACTGTGCTTCTTCTTTACGGATCTGGGCCTTTCTGGCTGAGGCCGGGGTCCTAGGTCTCCCAGGGTTTGCAGCAACCTCTTGGTGCCAGTCGAGCAGGTGTCTCGACCCTCAGCTGCAAGAAGCAGATCATCTACATACTGCAAAAGAGTCAGGTGGGGGTTTTGGGAGCGGAACTCACCCAAGTCCTCGTGCAGGGCTTTGTCAAAGATGGTGGGGGAGTTCTTGAGCCCCTGGGGGAATCTAGTCCATGTTAGCTGTCCATTGATTCCTTTGTCAGGGTCGTGCCACTCGAAAGTGAAGAGGTCTTGGCTCTTGGGAGCTAGTGGGAGGCTGAAAAAGGCATCCTTTAGGTCTAGGACCGTGTACCAGGTGTGGCTAGGCGGAACAGAGCTCCACAGGGTGTAGGGGTTGGGCACCGTCGAGTGGATGTCTATTACCCGCTTGTTGACCTCCCTCAGATCCTGTACAGGCCTGTAATCGTTAGAATCTGGCTTGCGGACGGGTAACAAGGGCGTATTCCAGGCCGACTGACATGGCCTCAGAACTCCTAGATCTAGTAGGCGCCTAATATGGGGAGTTATGCCCTTTTTGGCTTCTAGGGACATGGGGTACTGGCGGACCCGGGCCGGGTTTGCCCCAGGCTTTAGTTCTGTGAACACTGGGGGCCTATGTTTTGCTAACCCCGTGCCTCCAGTCTCAGCCCACGCTGATGGGAACTGCTGGAGCCAAGGTGGAACCCCCGCATCTGGTGTCATCGGTGTCTCATGCAGGCGATATTCATCTGCCAGCCCCAAGGTGAGCACATGTCTTGGCTGCCCAGCCTGGTCTAATACTCTAGTCCCTTCGGCTGAAAAATGAATTTGAGCCCCCAGCTTGGTCAGCAGATCGCGGCCTAGCAAGGGGTAGGGGCAATCTGGGATGACCATAAAGGGGTGGGATACCTGGCCCACACCAAGGCCCACTGTTCTCTGGGTAGTCCATGGTGCTGCTGTATCCCTGTGGCTCCCTGGCCCCAGGATGTTTCATTTGCCAGGGGGCCAGCTGGTTGCAGGAGCACAGAACGTGGAGCCCCAGTGTCCGCTAAGAACTTGGTGGACTTCCCCTGCACTTCTAGGGTTTCCCTAGGTTCGGGGAGGGGTGCCGAACCCCGTCTCCCCTAGTCACTGTCATCTCCCATTACTAGAATGGGAGCGTTTGATTTTTTCCTTCTGAGACATTCTCTGGACCAGTGTCCTTCTTATTTGCAGTAGGCACATTGATTTTTGCCCAGGCAGGGGCGTCCTCCAACCCGTTGGGAGTTTTCCTTACCTTTTTCTCCTGAAGCCAACAGTCTGAGGCGTCTTTTTCGGTCCTCTGGCTCAGCAGTTGCCGCGAGTAGGATCTTGGCTAGACCCTGGTTTTGTCTTTTTTCAGCTCTTACCTGCTTGTCCTCTGCACTTTCCCTGTTGCTGTTGACCCTTTCTGCCACGACCACTAGATCTTGGAGGTTCTTTTCCCCTAGACGTTCTAGTTTCTGAAGTTTTCTCCGAATGTCGGGAGCGGACTGACTGATAAAAGCCATGGCCACCGCAGCTATGTTTGCTGGGGCCTCAGGATCCATAGGGGTGTACTGGCAGAATGCCTCCATTATTCTCTCAAGGAATGCTGCGGGGCTTTCCTCTGGTCTCTAACATTGTATGCTTTGGCCATATTAGTAGGCTTGCGGGCCGCAGCCTTGAGACCTGCCAATAGAGTCTGGCAGTAGACTAAGAGACTCTCCTTACCTTCAGCTGAGTTGTAGTCCCAATCTGGCCATGCCAGGAGAAACCCAGCATCAATTTGAGCCTGGTCAGTAGTGGGAACTCCAGTGGGCCCAGGAACCAATTTCCTGGCTTCCGACTGGATTCTTTCCCCCTCCTCAATAGTGAACAGAACCTGCAACAATTGCTGGCAATCATCCCAGGTGGGCTGATGAGTGAACAGAACAGTTTCTAATAGGTTAGTAAGGGCACGGGGGTTCTCCGAGAACGGAGCATTCTGAGACCTCCAATTGTACAGATCGCTTGTGGCGAAGGGCCAGTAATGGTGGGGCTGGCTGCCCCTATCATCGGGGGGCCTGTGGCCCTCAGGGGCAGGACAGTAGAGTCCGGCCCCTCAGGTGTCATTCCATGGCGACTTCAGGTCCCTTGGGCGGGTCCCATTTCCGCCGACCCCAGGGCCACCGGGGCCGGTGGGACAGAGAGCGCTGGTGGTTCGGGTGGTGCCCTTGCTCTTCCTGCTGGGCCCTGTGGAGGGGGTTGATAAGGAAGGGGAAAATTAATTCCTCCTCCGTTTTGCCCTGTAAGACAGGGTAGAGCGGCACAGAGGGTTTAGCTGCCTTTTTCAGTGGCTCTGAAGCCCAGCGGGTATTTTTCAGCCACTGCCAGGACTGCAGGTTTCTATGGAGGCAAGAAACTTTTAATCCAAGGGGGTGGGTTATCAACCAGATCGGCCCAAACCACAATGTATGGGACTTGGTCGGGATGTCCCGTTTAGGGTTGGAAAACCCAATCCTCAACCTTCTGAATGGGGTTGTGGTCGAAGGTCCCCTCTGGCGGCCATCCCACATTGAAAGTGGGCCATTCGGAGCTGCAGTAGGTTTGAAATGGACCCTTCCTGACAATCATTGAGAGGTTATGTGCTCGTTTTTTAACCTCTCCAAAATGGGCCAACATTACGTCTAGGGGTTTGGATGAAGTCTGTCCCATAGCGTCAGTCTCAGTCACAAGGCAACAGACACCAACAGAGAAAGTTGACAATCACAGGGAGACACAGAAGGCTAGCCAACAGACTCCCCTGCTCATTCGGAGGAGAAACTGAAAGTAAGACGCTGACCTCATGCCGGTTCATGGTAGCGACCCGCTCCATCTTTTACTGAGTTTTGGGGGGGGGGGCCTCAAACCCTTTTACCAATGGGGGCCTCAAACCCCCTTTACCAATGGGGCCCCGGAATGTCTTCTCGGGATCCCTGTGGTCACGATCTCGTGGCGCGTTCGCCTGACCGTAATTGACCACTTCCAAATACGAATTTGTCCCGAAACCAATAGAAATAGACAGAAATAGACCAGACACGTAGAGACAAATAGGTTCTTACCGGTCGATTGACCCTTCGGTTTGGGGATCCTGGGGGTATTGGGGTTCCTGGCCAATGCACCAAATGTTATGTCTGAATCACGAGTCCCCTGAGACCTGCAAGGAGCCGACACCGATGCAAGTACATAAGGGTTTTTATTACAAGCTCGAGCAGGGGCTCAACCGTCAACCGATGCAGCAGCAGTAGGGTGAAGCCCCGAACAATAGTGAGTAGGGTTTTTATAGGGTAAGGGATGGGGGAATGTTACAGTGCACACGTTGTACGTATAGCATCATCACATAAACACCAATTACAATTGTACAGCACCCATGGTAACAGTTTTGACCATTCAGTATCTGTAAGGTGTTCATTACTTTTGGCAGGACCTTTGAGAATCCTTTGAAAATGACCAATTATGAGGTGAGTTCAAAGGGCCCACATGAGGTTTAGGCAAGTGAGTGATTGGCTAGTTTGTACAAAGTAATTGTCTACAGTCCCCAGTCCCTGACTCAGACCATAGGAATGTTACACATGTATCTTTAATCTTTTTCTGATTGGCTGATCTGAGGGTGGTCAGAGGGTGGCTTCAGCCTTGAGCAACCTGAGGCTTTTCCTGGAACTGAAACTCAGGCCTACTAATTTTTCTGGAGGGCTTGAAGCCTGTCATGGGGTTTATTTAGTTCAGGTCTTTCAGTACAACAGTGTGCTCTCTCTGAACCTCACCACGGTGGATCACAAATTAAAACCCTCATACAGATCTTTACAGGCATGGAAAACCGGCCGTGGACCCAGATTAGGAGCTTTATATTCCACAGGCCAATCCCCGCATTCCCTTTGCCTGGAGTGGCCACAGAGCTGGCTCTGGATTCGGATCTCAGTGCAAACGGCACTTCCCAGGGGCAGGCCCCACGCCCTGCTTTACCAAGCTCTCAGCACTCTGCTGTTCTCCTTAAGGTCACTTTGGTAATGACGCATTGGTCTGCAGGTCTCTGCCCCTCCTAGGCTGCCTGCTCAGACAGCAGGTCAGTCACCCATCCGGGCATCACAAGCCACATTCAGCCTGCTTTTCTGTGAACAGTCTTTCCTAGTGAACATCTACAATCAACTCATGCTGGGAAAGGCCAACTTAGAGCCGCCAGAAAAGCCTTCTACTCTTCCCAACAGAACTGTATTTTAAAACCTGCTTAATTATTATGTTCTGAACACCAATTTAAAAAAATGTTAGGGCCATTTTTGTCTTTGGCTATGCAAGTACCTGCATGACACGCTACGTTTTGCCTCTTGGCCCACAGAGCCTAAAATATTTGCTACCTGGCCCTTTATGGAAGAAGGTTGCCAATTCCTGGCCTAGAGCAGTAGCTGGCAGACGGTGTAATCCGCAAGCGTCAGGTGGAGAAAAATGTTAACAATCCGAGAGAAGTGTATCTAACATCTACGGACATTGACTTGCACAGAAAAAACAGGGAGGCAGAGCCAGCCGAGCGTCAACAACGGCAATCTCAACGAGGTCGCGTTGCGGGGACGTCCCGTCTCCGTCCTCTAACGTTTACGGCTGCTTGTCTTATCTTTGCCCACCGTCCGCACGCGTCCGCTTCGTCATCATCTGAGAAGAACTGTGCATCTTTCAGGAAGGCGCCGTGCCCTCTGGGCGCGCAGTCTAGACGGCTGGGGGTCCCCGCAGGTCATGGGCGCTCATTCCCCCCGCTTGAATGACTGCGCAGAAACCACGGGAGCCCCCATGGGACGCAGTGTGAGGCCGGCGTGGGTCCCCTGCCCCACAGTCTTCCTTACCAAAGCGTTGCGCCGAGCGAAAGACACTGAGCGGGAGGATCTTGCGAAGCTCCATAAGCCCAGTTCCATCCCCGCCAAGCCCGCCGCCTCCCGGACGCATCTCACCTCGCAGTCTTCTCACCGCAGCCTCGCGAGGAGGAAACACAGGCTTTGACCGGCGCAGGGACGCCCCAGGCTTCTGTCCCGCGGAGAACGCAGGCTCTCCAGCAGCGACGGCGGCTTGGGAGGACGCCGCGACGGCGGCTAACGGTAGTTCGCGCCTTTCCACACGTTCCGGGGCGGAGCGCGACAGCGACGCACTCCGCGCAGGCGCGGGAAGGCCCCTGCGCGTGCGCTTCACTAGCCCCTCCCGCGCGACCGGCCTGGCACCGCTTCTTCCCGCCCGCCTTCTGCCCTCACTTCCGCGGTTTCCTGGCGACGGCCGTAAGTGGAGGGCGGAAGCAGCCCGCGAGGCCAGCCGTAAACGGCTCCCTCGCGCCACTTCCGGCCGGCTTCCGCAGACGGGGCTGGTGGGCGATCGTGAGGCGCCGGAGGACGTTCCTTGCGGCCGGAGCCATGGAAATGCCCCTGCCGCCCGACGGTGAGCCCCAGCCTGGGCTCGGGGACCGTTTCTCTCTCCCCGGAATCCTTTCTTGGCCCGCCCCGTCTTCCGGGGTTTCCGGGCCTAGCAGGGGGCGGGGCTCGGCCTCCCGGGTTCGCCTGCGGCCTCTCCCGCGGGTCCCCGCATCCCCGGCGCGCGTGTGGCCCCTATCGGGACCCGTACAAGGGCGGCCTCTCCCGGGCCCAGCCCCAGGGACCCCAGCCTGGCGGACGGGGGCTGGGACGCCAGGGCCCCCGGATTTGGGCGGTCCTCGCTGACGCTCCGCGTGGCCTTTTCTCCGTCCTCCAGACCAGGAGCTTCGAAATGTCATCGACAAGCTGGCCCAGTTCGTGGCTCGCAATGGGCCTGAGTTCGAGAAGATGACGATGGAGAAGCAGAAGGACAACCCGAAATTTTCGTTTTTGTTCGGAGGCGAGTTCTACAGTTACTACAAGTGCAAGTTGGCTCTGGAGCAGCAGCAGCGTGAGTTCTCTCCAGCCCTCAGGCCCCCCCTGCCGAGCGATTCCTTTCTCCGACTCCAGTTGGTGCTCTGCCACAAACCGCCTTCTTTGGGGCGGCATGCTCAGTCTCTGAAAATGGGGCAGCTCAGTCTTCATGATCCCTTGCGCTGTTCCGAGGGCCCTGCCCCGAGCGGCTGCTGGGTCTGAGTGGAATAGAGAACGAGGTTATCGATCCTCTTCCTGGGCTCCGGATCAGGGATTTCTGTATTGTTTTGCAGACGTGATGACTTAGATCAGCAGAAGTAGAGTGGCTGCTTCAGTGTTTTCCAGAGTGGAAGTGATAGAGGCTGGACCGGGACCCTCCTTGCAGGTGCCCAGCACCCTTTGCAGGGCTCTCGGGTCTAGCAAGGTTTTTGTGCATTTCAGGTGTTGGCAGTCTAGATCAAAAAGACTTGTTCTTTGGGTTTCAGTTCTTGGCTGATAATTGTCGTTCATCCATGTTCACAGAGTTGAGTATCAGGCTTCCAGCCCTGCCCTCACAGAGTTTAAGATGGGTTTAGAATGGCCTTTGAGTAAATAGCCAGTCACCAGGTGGTAAGAGCCCTGAGGGCAGAGCCCACGTGTGTCTTGTTGAGTATCACATTTCAAGCTTCTAGATAGCATTAAATGAATACATAGGGGGTTGCCAAGTGGTAGGCAGTGAAAGGTGGGCACTTCCTAGACTACAAGGTCCTTGAGGCCAACCAGACCTTGTTTGGGTCATCGTTGTGCTGTATAGCACACGGCACTTAGTAGGTGTTCAGGGAAAAGTTTGTAAGAAACAGCAAGGTGATGTGCCGTGGCTTGAATGAACACCGTGTGTTTAGAGAGCCCTAAGAGAAGCTGTGAGACGCCCAGCATGGCCGGAGCATAGAACGTGTGTGGAGAAGGGAAGGGTTTGAGTTGGAGTGGTAAATCCCAGGGGAAAGTTGGGGTTTTTCTCGCTCGGTCCAGGGGTTCATTTGGTGCCAGTTAGGAGTGAGGCTTGACGTGCAGGTGGGGGTTTGCCTGCAATTGTAGGCAAATTGTGTGCGTGTAAGCATTCTGGAGCAGCCATTCATTAGCCCCAGCACGTCCCCTTGAAAACAGCTGCTGTAGGCGGTAGGAAAGCCACAAGAGAATTCGAAAGAAGGGAGAGGTGGGCCAGGTTTGTGGGGCCAGTGTAGAGGACAGGCTCGGGGAGCATGAGTGGAGGCTGGGACCAGGGAGGTCTGTACGTGAAGGAACGGGGCGTTTGATGGTAAGGTCTGAATTAGGTCAGCAGGTTGAGTCAGAGGGCGTGGGCATGGGGGCAAGTAGGGTCAAGGGGTGGATCCATGAACGAGGGCACCGGTTGGATATTTATGGGGGTGGCATAACCAGGCAGAGGAGGACAGTGCTTTGGCTCAAGTGACTGAGGTGAGGTGCAATTTTCCCTGCAAGGGGGGCCCACTCCCTCCCTGGAGGCTCGGAAATCAGGGGCTGCTTGGGACTTGGCATCATAATGGGGGGAAGGATGGGGTGCTTCTAACAGGGGACGGTGGCTCAGGAGAGGCGTTCTGCTGGTAACGGCGTCTCTGCTGTCTCTAATGTCAGAGTTAGCCAGATGGAAATGGAGGAGAGAAGCGTTCAGGCAAAGGAAAGAGCTCTAGGTGGGGTTGGGAGTGGAGGGGGCAACAGCTCGGTGGCTGAAGCCCAGGGAAGGAGGGATTGTTGGAGTGGACAGAGGCAGGGGTGCAGATGACGGAGGGCTGGCTTGCTGGGGACTTAGGAATTCTGGAAGCTTTCGGGGAGGTCTTGGAGGATTTTAGGACTGGGTTCTAGAGCAGGTTTAGTCACTGTGTAGCTGGCCCTTCACTCCAGTAGTTTGAGAAGAGTGGGCCCCCAAGACTGTTCTAGAATGGCGCTTCACAAACCCTGATGAAAAACTAGATTTTATTTTTCATTTTGTAAAACGTCCAACCTGTTGTGGAAAGTATATTTTTGCAAGATACAGTTAAAAAAAAAAAAGAACTGCGAAACATCAAGCTGCTAATAAGGTGCCAGAAAGATCCCTTGCCATTTGTGTATTTGGTCTGGGTTTCGCCAAGGGCTGGCACTCGGACCACACTGTCACCAGCAGAACTCTGGCTGTGGTATCGAGGAGAGGTGCAGGGGGCAGCACTGGACTCCGGAGACCAGTTCCAAGGGTGATGTAGGTGACGATGGCAGGGACACAGATCGGAGTGTGATGCGGGAGGCTCTGACCTGACTCCACGGTGTGGCTTGTTAGTGTGAGGCGCACGGGAGAGGGAAGTGCCTGGGCGTCGGCGTAACTGTGCCAGCCACGGAGACGGGGAAGGGCCCTGGGGAGGTGGAGCGCGTGGCGAGAGGACGCGCGTGCCTGTGTGAGGTGCCTGGGGAAGGCCAGTGGGCTGCCGGGGCTGTAATTGGATCCGGGGCGCCAGGAGTACAGAATGGAGACGACAGGTAGGAGCCATGGCAAACCTAACTGCAGCCTCAAGTTACCATGTCACATTCCCCTGCGGGCTCGCCCAGAGAAGAGGGTGGAACTGGGCCTCCCAGCCTCCCAGGGTCGGGCAGAGGAAGACGAAGGGGCCCTGGGGGCAGCCATACAGGCCGAGTGAGACTAGGACCGAAGACGCGGCCGCCGGCCTGAAGCAGGATGTCCACGGGGGCTGGGGGCTGGGGGCTGGTGGGAGGGAGGTGCAGAGCCGGACTGCCATGGGGTGAGAGAAACGGAGGCGAAGAACTGAAGATGAGTCTCAGCTGTAAAGTTGTTGAGAGGGGGCTGAGACAAAGGGAGTTTTTAGAGGTAGAAACTGCTGAGGAGGCTGGGGAAGGAGAGACTGCCTTGGGCTGGGGCTGTTTGTGGTCTGGGTTCAACACGGGCTCGGACCTGGGTGAGGGGTGGAGAGGGATGGGCTCCATCTCAGCTGGAAGACCAGTGGGCAAGGCCAGATGGCAGGCTGGAGGAGGGCAAGGTGACGTCGCACAGAAGAGTCCAGGACTAGGCTGGGGGAGTTGAGGGCAGGGCAGGAGGGGCCGGGCTGGCCCTGGGTGAGGGGCTGGGGAGGGGGGGGGTCCTCTTCTGGACGGCTCCAATAGGGAGGGGAAGTCTCTGCGGCTTGGAGCTGCCCAGGAGGCAGCCGAGGGGACACTTGGGCCCTGGCCACCTCCTCACGGGGGCCACCTCTCCTCCTCTCCCGCCAGTCATCTGCAAGCAGCAGGCCCCGGAGCTCGAGCCAGCCACGCCCCTGCCGCCCCTGCCGCAGCCCCCGCTGGCCCCTGCTGCGCCCATCGCGCCAGCGCAGGGAGCCCCCTCCATGGACGAGCTCATCCAGCAGAGCCAGTGGAATCTGCAGCAGCAGGAGCAGCACCTGTTAGCTCTCAGACAGGTACAGGGCCTGCGCTTCGGCTGCCCTCTCCCTCCCACCCCTGCGGGCCCTGAGAAGGGGGGGGTTCCTGTGTAGGCCTGGGGCCCTCCCTGCTGCCCCTCTTGGTCCCAAGGTGGGTACCCGGAGCTCAACTTGGGCCTCAGTGTTCGCATCTGTATGCCGGGACTAAGAACGGTTATCAGAGGAACCCATCGCCGGACGTCAGCTCTGAGGACAGGGCCGCCACCCCTTGGGGAGTGTTTAGCCGGACCCCTGACACGGAACACAGCTCTTCTTGTTCAGTGACGTCATCCCGCAAACTCTTTGACACAGGGACACCCTTTGCGACGGTGGGATGGGTGTTCACAAGTGCGGCCGCAGGCTAGAAGGCCAGGTGGTCTCTGGTGCCACTGGCCCCAGCTCCTGCTAGCTCGGCCACCTCGGGCTGTTACGGGGAAGGACCCTTTTGTCCTGGTTTGAGTTTTTGGCCAAGTATAGCAGGACGAATTGCCAGAAAAGCAGATGAATAAAAAGGAAGTCACCAGAAATGGCAGCTCCATTTTTACGACTAGATGTTAAATTACCATCATTTTGCTGGAAACAAAACCTTCCAGGACGCTTCCGCCCTCAGTTCCCATGCAGGGCTCGTCCCGGACTGCGTGGCCCGGCTCGGCCCGGCTCGGCCCGGCTCGGCCCGCCCCGAGCTGACCGCCCCGAGCTGACTGCCCCGCCCACCGCAGCATGGGCCTCGGCCACCTCTCAGCCTGCGACTCTAGCATGCGAGACCCCGCGCCACAGTTTAGCTCCCGTTTCCCTGACTGCTAGCGTGGTTGCTCTCTCTCCCCCCAACCACTGACTGGGTCTCTCTCTACTGTTCGTCCCCACTTGTCGCTCAGTTTTCATTCTGTTTTTGTCGAACTGAGTTGCTGGCCTCTGGGTGTTCGTGTTTGCATCCATGACGTCGGGGGCAGACGTCGCTCTTGCTGTGTCTGGTCTTGCTCTGTCTTCTGCCTGCCGCAGTCCTGCTGTGTCTAGGACTGTCCCAGATGCGTGTCTCGGGGTTCAGGTGTGAGGGACGGGACCCCCTGATGCTGGGGGCAGGGCCGTGATGG
The DNA here is from genome assembly GCF_003009895.1 of Hyaena hyaena. NCBI lineage: Eukaryota > Metazoa > Chordata > Mammalia > Carnivora > Hyaenidae > Hyaena > Hyaena hyaena. The sequence continues at coordinate 1,380,268 of NW_024080859.1, forward strand.
CCCGGCTCAGCCTGAGCCGAGGTCCCCCCTCGCTCCACCTCCATCCTGCTTGGCCTCCCAGGAGCAGGTGACAGCAGCTGTGGCCCACGCGGTGGAGCAGCAGATGCAGAAGCTCCTGGAGGAGACCCAGTTGGACATGAATGAGTTTGACAACCTGCTGCAACCCATCATCGACACGTGTACCAAAGATGCCATCTCGGTGAGTGCGGGTGGGGGCTGGGGGCGTGCTTCCGGAATCCAGTGCTCCTAATGAGGCAGGGACCCCCTGCAGCCTGCGTAGGGTGGGAGTGCTCGGGCCAGGGGGTGGGGGGTCTGCCCCTTCCGTCCTCTCCTGAGCGCCATGGGCAGCTGTGCTGCTCCCCCGGAGAGGGCGCCAGAAGGCAGGCAGAAGCCGGGTGTGCAGCCGAGTGCTTGGACCCCACACCCGCGGGGCCTGCCCTCACCTCACTGGGCACCTGCACACTGGCCTGGCGGGGGAGGGGGGACGCGGGGGTCGGGGGCGATCCCTGCTCACCATCGGCCTGGCTGTTGCAGGCTGGGAAGAACTGGATGTTCAGCAACGCCAAGTCCCCCCCTCACTGTGAGCTGATGGCGGGCCACCTCCGGAACCGCATCACAGCTGATGGGGCACATTTCGAGTTGCGGCTGCACCTCATCTACCTGATCAACGATGTGCTGCACCACTGGTGAGGGCCCCGCCTTGCCCCCCCCCACCCCCCACCTCCGGCCCTCTACTGTGCTGCCGTTCTGCACTCAGTAGCTGGGCCCGGCCCAGGACCATGGGGGTCACTTGTCCAAAGACCCCAGAGGAGGGTTGGTCTGAGCCATGAGCCATCCATCAGGAGGACACCCCACCCCCCCCTACATCTTGGCCCCTTCCCTGGACCCTTCACTTCACCCGGGCCACCATCCCCTGACTCCTTACTCTCCTCGGGCAGCTTCGGGGTGTCTCTCGGCGTCTGTCTGTGTCAGCTGCCCACTTCTCTTCGCTGATATACACACACACACCCTCTTCCTCTCCCTCTCGCCTGACTCTGCGCTGCTGCAGGTCCCTCCCGTGGGGTCCTCTTTGCTGCCCTCCGTCCCACCCCCACCACACACACAGCCCTCCTGAGGCCAGTCCAGTGTTTACTTCTGCACAGCCTCTCTGGTACCTTATGATAAAGGCTAACTTAAAAAAAAAATAAAACCCGCGGGCCAAAGGAGGCCCAGGGAGGAGATTGGCAAAAGAAGCACATGTTGCTGGTGAGGCTGCTGCTTAGCCGTCAAGACTGGCTGCCAAGTTTGGCTTTGAGCTTGGCCTGGCTGAAGGGGATGGCTCCCTCGAGAGCAGCAGAAACGGCCTGCCTCTCCCCCGACCCTTACCCCATCTCGCCCCATCCCGTGCCGCGAGTGTGCGGCCTGGGTCCCCACCTCTCCGCTCCCTGTTTACTGTGCCACGTAGACGGCTCTGTTACCGTTCGGCTGCTCCCTGCCTTGTCCCTCCATTATTTTTCTGCCGTTGGGAAATAGGCAGCTGCTCAGAACCTTCTCTGCTCTCCTGCTTCCACCAGCCGCTGTGCTGCCCAGGGCAGCTCTGCAGAGACGGCCCCGTTTCTGGTAGCTGTCCAGCCACGCTCCTCCTGAGCTCTGCTCTGTCCAGACGCCCAGTGCCGCTCCCCGTCCTCCCCCCTGGACTGCCCTCCCCTCCTCCCCTCCCATTCCTCTCCCCGGCGCTGCGCTCCTTGCTCTCTCGGAGCACCCTCTGGTGAGCTAGGTGCTGGGAGGGCCTTGGGCTGCTCACTTTCTGCCCTGTGTCCTCCTCCAGGAGGCAACATGTCCAATCAGACTCTGCCCCCTAACGGCCCCCACACGGCCATGCCCATTTACACACAAGCGCCCCCAGGAAGATGTGAGGACAGGCTGGCTGGCATGGCCGGCACGCTCCCTCTGCCACCTGAAACGCGGAGCTCGGGCCGAGATGTCCTTGCGCACAGGGGGTGACAGGGCTGAGTGAGGCCCCGCGGGCAGCCGGGGTTTCTGCGGGCCTTGTGTCCGTCATCCTGGGAGGAAAGGGTTATTTTACCAATCAGGAGATGTGGGTGACAGCCCCTGCCCTGAAGGCCCCCAGGCTGTTCTTTCCCTCCTCCCACTGCAGTCCATCTGTCACTTGGGCCCAGGCACCAGCATGGGTCTTATGGGGAGCCCAGCCCTCGTCCCGGCCGGGTTGGGGGCCCGTGTCCTGAGAAGGCAGAGGGTGCTGTCGCTGGAGCCGCAATGGTAACGGGCGCGTGGCCGGGTCCCGCCCCAGGGCCCTGACGCGCGGAAGGTCTCTCCCTCACAGCCAGCGCAAGCAGGCCAGGGAGCTGCTGGCCGCCCTACAGAAAGTCGTGGTGCCCATCTACTGCACCAGCTTCTTGGCCGTGGAGGAGGACAAGCAGCAGAAGATCGCCCGGGTACGTGGGGCAGCCGGGAGAGGCGGGGGGCGTGGGGGTGCGGGTGGCTCTGGATTTCCTTCTGACGCAGCCTCTCCCTCCTCCCCCACATCCAGCTCCTGCAGCTCTGGGAGAAGAATGGCTACTTTGACGACTCCATCATCCAGCAGCTCCAGAGCCCGGCCCTAGGACTCGGCCAGTACCAGGTGGGCGCCCCCTCCCCACCACGCCGCTCCCTGGGACCTGGGTGGCTCTCGCCAGGGCCCGGAGGGTATGGAGGGTATGGCGGCTGCCATCCCGGCACCGTCCCGCAAGTCGAGGGCACCGCAGCCCCCGCCTGGGTCGGGAACTGCTGACGGGGCGGTGATCTCAGAAGCTGCGCCTCTCCGGGAAGGTGGTGAGCAGTGGCAGGTGGGGTCTGAGCAGCGGCCTATGGGGACTCCTGCCCCGTCCACAGTAGCCAGGGAGCCCCACCCCCGGCGAGCCTGCCTGACTCTGTCCTGGTGCTCTCGTGACCAGGTTGCCCTGTTCAGGCCCTGCTGTTGGCTTCTTGGCCCTGGTCCTCCAGGCTTGCTTCCACACAATGGAAGCATCAAAAAGCCTTGACAGTCTTCAGCTGCCATGGCCCTGTCGTGCATAGTCAGTGCTCCCTATGCACACGTCTGCCTTTTCTCTGGGGATGGGGGTGCAGGGAGGGGGGACCAGCCAAGTCTCCTTGGTCACCCCTGCTCTGGCACCGGCATCGCTGCCCCATCCACGGTTGCTAGAAGAAAAAGCAGAGCTCTTCCCCGCTTTGGTCGGGCTGAAAGGCATCACTTCTGTGCAGAGATCTGGCGCACAGCATCTGAGTGTCAGAAGCTGTGTTGACTGTGTCCTCTTGATGGTCTCGAATGCTACCTCCCCACAGGGGAGAAGTTTTCCTGCTCAGAGAGACCGATGAAGACAGTGCATGTTGTAGTTTTAAAAACTCTTTCCCACTTTTTTTTGTTGTGAAAAAAACATACCTTGTCACACTGACGTTAACTGCTTTTTTCTTTTGAGTTGGTGATAACAGCTCATGTTCGTGGCACTGCCCTAGGCCCTTTGCATATGTTATTTCACTGAGTCCTCCCCACAATCCTTGGAGGTAGATTATGTTACTAATTTTACAGAGGAGGAGTTGAGGTTCAGGGAGACTGTGACTTGCTCAAAGCTGTGTAGCAAGTGAACATTGTGGCCCGTGATCATGGCCTAGAATTTTGTCCGTATTGTGTATGTGGGGTTGTTGTTTGGATTTTTTTTTTTTTTTTTTTTAGTTTATTTTGAGAAGGACAGAATGTGAGCAGGAGAGGGTCAGAGAGAGAGAGGGAAGTGAAAATTACAAGCTCACAGCGCAGAGCCCAACCCAGGAGACTCAGACCCACAAAACTGTAAGATCATGACCTGAGCCGAAATCAAGAGCTGGTGGCTTAACTGAGCCACCCAGGCACCCCTCAGGGTGTTTTTAACAGTCGTGCGACAGTCAAGGCCACAGCTGTTGAGGCTTGTGCCTGTTATTAGGGAATTACAAACTTAACTGCAACGAACATTTCTTGTCACCAGTTTTTGTCTAGATTTCGATGCTCTGTGCTTGTCAGGACTTATGTGATGGTCACCTGCCTGCCTACTCGGGGCTCCTGGGCCTCACTGCCCAGCGCACCATCCCAGATTCCGGGGGCTTGCCAGGGTTTGCTCTGGAAGTTCCGGAACCAGGCAGCGAGTCCTGAGTGGCAGCTGCTCTCCTCTCTCTGCCAGGCAACCCTCATCAATGAGTACTCCTCGGTGGTCCAGCCGGTGCAGCTAGCTTTTCAGCAGCAGATCCAGACCCTCAAGACGCAGCACGAGGAGTTTGTCAACAGCCTGGCCCAGCAGCAGCAGCAGCAGCAACAGCAGCAACAGCAGCCGCAGATCCAGCTGCCACAAATGGAAGCTGAAGTCAAGGCCACCCCACCGCCACCTGCCCCGCCTCCGGCCCCCACGCCCACCCCTGCCATCCCACCGACCACCCAGCCTGGTATGTGGCTCCCTCAGCACCCACCTGGGGAGGCAGCTTCAGGAAGGCAGCATTCCCCCCCCCACCGACCCCTGCCCGCCCCGAGAGAAGGGCTCTGGTTCTGTGGGCCCTAAACAGGGCCCAGTCCTAGGGCCAGATTCTAACCTGTTTCCAAATACTAGGCCCAGAGGTTTCACAGGCAAACATGACTAAATCCTTAGAATTCAGAGGATTCCTTTCCTGTACAAACTAACCCAGAGAACACAGAGCAAGGAAAGCTGCCCGTATTTTGAGAATAACTTAAATCAGATGGACAAAGACCTAGAAAGAATTATAAAGTTCACGTAGTTTCACTTCTGAATACAAACACAGAACTACTTAACGCCTGAAATCTAGCGAAGTATTTAAAACTACATCATGATGAAATAGGATTTGCCCCAGGAACGCAGAAGGATGGTTTGACACGTAAAAGTCTCATGAAGATAACAGATGAGCTGGGGAAAAAACAATCTTTCAAATAGATGCAGAAAAGATATTTAATAAAAGTCAGTAGTGAAAATTTTTGAGCAAACGAGATAGAGCAGAAGTTACTTGTTGTGAAGTTTTCAAAGGAGGGCGTGTGTCCTGTGTGAGGTCAGTTCCCCTGCTTCTCACTGCCTTCCCGAAGGCGATCACTTTCCAGTGGGGTCCCGCGGTGAAGATGTCCTGAGAGGTAAGGGTCCCGCAGTGGTCACTGATCCTCTTTTCCGGCGGCGCCTCCTGCTGACCATTGCCCTTGCTGACCACCTTCTTGCTGGTTCTAGATGACAGCAAGCCTCCCATCCAGATGCCTGGCTCCTCTGAGTACGACGCCTCGGGAGGAGTCCAGGATCCTGCCACTGCTGGCCCCCGGGGCCCTGGGCCCCACGATCAGATCCCACCTAACAAGCCCCCATGGTTTGACCAGCCTCATCCTGTGGCTCCTTGGGGCCAGCAGCAGGTATTTTCCCAGGTGGGCGTGGGTGGGCCGTGTCCTGTGTGGGTGGGTTTGGCTTTTCGTGGCTTGCTGGGGCAACCGGAGGTTCTGCAGCGGGGCCCTGGGCAGGGCATGTGGGGGAGAGAGACCAGCCCTGTATTCCTGGGGGGCAGGGGCAGAACAAGGCAAGTCAGGTGTTCACACCCATCCCGATGCTGACCGTCCGGGCTCCTTGGGGACATCGGTCCCCATGTTGGGTGAGGGCTGGGGAACCTCAGAGGGTGAAGTACAGCCAGGTGAATGGTTTCTGCCCCGTCTGTAACTGGCTCAGCTAGCACAGTGCCAACACTCTGTCGCCCTGAAAAGAACACAGTGCTTGCTTAAGAAACAGGAAGGTCAGAAATGTAAAGCTGTGGTGCTTTCTGGGGCAGAGATGCTGGTCTCTCCTCTGCTTCCCTGGGGTCAAAAATTTCTAGGCCAGGGTCATTTCATCCAGCTTTGTGTGACTGGGGAACACTGGAAAAGATCCACTTGCTCTCTGGTCACTGGATCTGATTAGACAGAGCTTTTAGGCATAGCCCCGGGCCATTCCTGGGTGTCCACTTCCCCCTGACGGGGCCTAGTGGTTGCAGCCCTGCCAGGGGACTCTCTGGAGGGGGTGGGAGACAACTCTGGACTGACAAGGGGGGGGGCTGTGGCTTTGCATCCCTACCCCCCCACCCCAGCGTCATGATAAGAGGTTTGATTTCACAAAAGATTGGGCATTTCCACAAAGACAACTTGCACCTCTTGAGTGCCGGCTGTGAGCCATGTGGTTTTGGGGCATTTTACGGTTGCCCTCTACTGAGGGAACAGTTCCGTCCCCGTTTTGTAGGTGTGGAAAACAGAAGCCCTCAGTGTCTCCAGGCTCCGCCTTCTCTCTGGGGACTGGCGGGATGGGTCGTGACAAGGGGCCCCTCACTGAGGGGCTGCCCCGAGGCAGAGGTACACTTGGCCTGGCCTGACCTGCCCACATGGTGTCTTACACAGTTTGAAGTAATTTCCATGTTTAAAGTCTGACTCTCTAACTTCTCGAAAGACTTGAGTGTGGTGCGGCCTCAGCCCACCTCTGTGCTGGTGGTTAGCGGAGCGAACCAGCTGTGACCCTGGAGATGGCCCTCTGGTCGACCTTCTGGGCACCTTCCCCACTGGCCTTGAGTTTGGGGTCAGAATCCCAGTTCTCAGCCTCACAGCAGCAGTTGCGTGAAATCCTGAGCTTACGTTCTCTCCCTGCAGGACATTCCCTGCTACGGGCCCCTGGGAGCCCCTGAGACTGGATTGAGTTCATATGGGAGAGGGCCTGGAAAACCTTGCAGGACAGAGGGGAAGTGACAGGGAAGGGAATGTCATCAGGGCAGGTGTCCGCAGCCATGGGTCCCCGGGCCCAGCTGCTCTGCAAGCCATGGGAGAGGCATGTGTGCGCCGGCCGCCCAGGGCCAGGGGGGGACGGGAGTGCCTCGGCCGGCCTCTGTGTCTGGCTGCTGTGAGGCACCAGGGCCCTCCAGCTGAGACGCGGGTGTGGCAATGCGGGTGTGAGCCCAGGGGTGCGCCCCGGGGGCACAGTGTACGCCATGTGGCCCCTGGGTCGGGACCGGCCGCCTCCACGGGCCAGGCCACTGCTGCAGAGGGGAGGCCAGTGCCGGCCCGGCCTTGGGGGGGGGGCTCACGTCCACCCTTTGCCTTGCAGCCTCCCGAGCAGCCCCCCTACCCGCACCACCAGGGCGGGCCGCCCCACTGCCCACCCTGGAACAACAGCCACGAGGGCATGTGGGGCGAGCAGCGTGGGGATCCCGGCTGGAACGGCCAGCGGGACGCGCCCTGGAGCAGCCAGCCCGACCCCAACTGGAACAGCCAGTTCGAGGGCCCCTGGAACAGCCAGCACGAGCAGCCTCCATGGGGCGGAGGCCAGCGCGAGCCGCCCTTCCGCATGCAGCGGCCACCGCACTTCCGGGGGCCCTTCCCACCCCACCAGCAGCACCCACAGTTCAACCAGCCGCCGCACCCCCACAACTTCAACCGCTTCCCGCCTCGCTTCATGCAGGACGACTTCCCCCCGCGGCACCCTTTTGAGCGGCCGCCCTACCCCCACCGCTTCGACTACCCCCAGGGGGACTTCCCCGCTGGTGAGTGCGAAGGTGCCCCCCGTGGGGATGGTCCTCTGTCCCGAACACGCCCTCCCTCTCCTGCCCCTCGTTCCCATTCCTTGCTCGGAGGAGGTGCCTGACGGATCCCTCTCCAGAGCAGGTGCTGCTCAGGGTCATTGCCATGGGACCTGGCATGTCCCCTGAGCCCTGGTGACAAGCAGGGGCTCACAGGATGGTGTGGAAGCCCAGGCCGGGCCCCTGGGACAGTGGGGAGACGAGCAGAGGCTGGCGGCTCCGGTGGAGGCACGTGCCACTGCGCAGGCTGGCTGTCAGGGTGTGAAGTCCTGTCCTCGCTTCTCACATGGTCTGGGCGGAGGGCGCTGCGTCTGTCCGTCCTACACGGGGGACACGTGAGGGAGGACGGGCTGTGGAAGGAGAGCAGCTCCCAGGCCCCACAGTGGACGGGGGGAGGGGGGGGTGTCCCTTCGGGGCTACTTGCCTGGCTGTTTTCATCAGCTTTTCTAGTTTGTTGCTCCTTTTTTTTTTTAAAAAAGAATCTCTAGCTTAGTTGACTTTTTAAAAAACTTCTCTGTCGTTCCTTCTATGTTTATTTTAAAACTCATTCTTGACCGTAAATGCAGTTGACCCCACAACATTCACTGCCACATTCACTGTACGGGTTTCCACGGGCCGTTGTCACACAGCGCAGGGTGGCCTGGCCCCTGCTCCAGGGGCTGAGAGAGCAGGGGGTCTTCTCCCCATCTCCAAATACAGTCACGGCCTGGGGACGGGAGCTCGGTTCTGCCCATAATGCTATTCTTAAGGTTTTGTGATTTCCCTTCGTTCTTTTGCTTTGAGCCCCCGGGGGGGGGGATGTGGGTGCAGGACCAGCCCCCCCGGACCCGGTTCTTCCCCACCTGGCTGAAGCACCCCAGCTAGCCAGAAGGTGCTTGGCAGGGCTGCCCACAAGCAGACATCAGCATCTCTGCTCCTCACTGGTCCTCCTCCCGCGGGAGATCTCATAGATCATATACATCTTGATTGTGCCGTCAGCACCACCCAGCTTGCAACCCCTGGCGGGCCTGAGATGAGTTTCTGTCTTGCAGAGATGGGGCCCCCTCACCACCACCCTGGCCATCGCATGCCTCATCCCGGGATCAACGAGCACCCACCCTGGGGTGGGCCCCAGCACCCTGACTTCGGCCCTCCTCCCCATGGCTTCAACGGGCAGCCCCCCCACATGCGGCGACAGGGCCCTCCCCACATCAACCACGATGACCCTAGCCTGGTCCCCAACGTGCCCTACTTCGATCTGCCTGCTGGGCTGATGGCCCCCCTCGTGAAGGTAAGGTCACCTTGGTGATGAGCACCTGTTCGTGCTGGCGCCTCTGTGTCCACATGAGAAGTACGGCACCCGCTTCCCTGCAGGCTACAAAACTGGCTGCAGGTTCCCTTCCCTCTGGGTCTACACCCAGCCAACCTTAGTGGTCAGTGGGAATGTGTCCAAACCACTGTCTCTACCTTGACTTGAATTCCTGGGGCAGAAACGAGCAAGGCCACGCCCTCCTTGCCTGATCCACGTTTCCCTCCCGGCGCCCCAAGTTCGGTGGCCACGCGCAGCGGGCTGGGCCGGGCTGGGGTTGAGGTGCGGTCCTCTTGATCCTGGCCCTGGGAAGCCACTTTGTCCAGCGGCTGACGGCAGGTGGATTTCTCAGAAAGGTGATGTGGTCTCTGAGCTGGGCCTGCGGAAATACAGGGAGGGGCAGCGCTGGGGGTGGGGAGCAAGGTTGGGTCACAAGCCAGCTCGAGAGACGTGCTGAGAGAGGAGCCGCTTCCCATCTAAGCGGAGGCGCCATCAGCCTGGCAGGCGAGAAGGGTTGCTCCGGGGCAGCAAGGGGGCGACCAGCTGAGCTGGTTTCTGGCCAGGGGGTTCCCTGGCTTGGGCTGAGGCTGCTCTGGCCCGGAAGGGGGCCTGGGTAGGAGGCGGGGGCACGGGGCAGAAATACAGCCGTGTATGGGATCTGCACCGTGTCTGTGAACGAATCAAGGGGTCTTTCCGGCATCTCACGCTGGAGATTGGATCTCACGTGTTTTCTGGAGGGAGAACCCTGGCCTTTATTTGTTCCAAAAAAGTCCTCAACTGCCTCCTTTAAGGGATCAGATCCTTGGTGTGGCTGCAGCCCTACTGGGATTTCCCAAGAAGGGCAGGACGAGGGACGCCCGTGCCCTGGGTAACCCACACACCAGACCAGGCCCTTGTGCCCCCCACCCCACTCCCCGGTGCCCACAGCACCCTGGGCGGGCCGGAGGGGGGTGCTCCGGCAGGGCATGCGTGACACCCGTGTTCTTTGCTGCAGCTGGAAGACCATGAGTACAAGCCTTTGGACCCAAAAGACATCCGCCTCCCACCCCCCATGCCGCCCAGCGAGAGGCTGCTGGCCGCCGTGGAGGCCTTTTACAGCCCTCCGTCCCACGACAGGCCCAGGAACAGGTACAGGGCTCGGGGAGACCAGCGGTGCAGCTGGAGACGGGAGGGAGGCCCTCTGTCCCCTCTCCTGGCCTGACTCCCCCGACTTTATTTCACGGGAAAGACTCCATGCCTTCTTCCCAGGGTGGTGTGAGGCCCAGGTGAGGAAAGTGGCGGCCGGAACGACACTAGGCCTAGGGGCGCCTGGGTGGCTCGGTCGTTTGGGCGCCCGACTCTTGATTTCAGCTCAGTTCACAGACTCCCGGGTCGTGACCTGCCTTGTGCAGGCCTGTCCATCCAGGAGCCAGAGCTCCTCGTCCCCCATTAAGAAGATCGCGGGCCCTGAGAGCTATCTTGGGAAACACTGATGTGGAAAAGGCATGGGAGCGGGGCGTGCGGCCTGGCCTCTCAGCCCGCTCCCCCGTGCGAAGAAGGGCGGCCCCTGCCCACCCCGGCTGAGCGAGGGAGGGGAGGGCCGCACCCCGGACGCGAGCATTCCCCAGCTGGGTGCGGGAGGGAGGTGTGTGGAGTCACGCAGGGTCGCCCGTGTCTTACAGCGAAGGCTGGGAACAGAATGGCCTCTATGAGTTCTTCCGAGCAAAAATGCGGGCGCGGCGGAGGAAGGGCCAGGAGAAGCGGAACAGGTGAGCGCACTGGGGCCCACCCGCCGGGGCCCTGCTGTGCCGGCCAGACACGCCATCGTGTCATACCCCGGGCCGGCCTGTCTCCCCCGGTCAGGGGCAGGGGGAGGGCAGTCCGGCCCCTGCCCGGGCCTGGGGGCCTTTTCCCGCGGGGCCCGAGCACCGGCGCGTTGCCGGGGCGCCGCTCACCAGGCCTCTCCCTGCAGCGGACCCTCGCGGTCTCGGAGCAGATCCAAGAGCCGAGGGCGCTCTTCCTCGCGCTCCAACTCGCGGTCGTCCAAGTCCTCGGGCTCGTACTCCAGGTCCAGGTCGCGCTCCTGCTCCCGCTCCTACTCCCGCTCCCGCTCCAGGTAGGCAGCGTGGCGCCCGCGGACGAGGCCCCTGCGTGGCGCCCGCCGCCGCCGCCGCCGACCGCCCGCCCTGTCCTCCCCGCAGGAGCCGCAGCCGCTCCCGCTCCTCCCGGAGCCGCTCCCGCTCGCGCTCGCGCTCCCGCTCCAAGTCCTACTCGCCCGGAAGGAGACGCCGGTCGCGGTCCAGGAGCCCCACCCCGCCGTAAGATTTCTGTCTAACCTGTCCAGTGACAGCTGGTAGCGCTGGAGCCCTCTGATGCTTTGCTGTGAATGTTGAAACCTGTCGCTAGAAGATGTGCTCACGGTGGCCCGTGCTGAGCTGGCACCTCAGGGACCCCAAGTTCTAGCACGGTGACAGTGGCACCTCCTCGCCTCACCCCACGTCCTCCCCCTTCCTGTGGTAACGCTGTAAAGCCGGAGGTAGCGGCTGGGCCGTCTGACCCCCCTGGGGGCTCCACGCGGCCTGGCCTCGCTGCTCACCGCGGGCCCGGGGCCACCTTAGGGACCCCCGGCTGGCTGGCGAAGAGGACAAAGAAGAATGATAGAGCCCCAGGATGTGTGTGTGTGTCCTAACGCTGGTGAACGTTCACGTGCGCCACACGCTGTAATATTCTGAGACTTCTCATTCCAATAAATGTGTCAACTCGTTTTTAAGAAACGTAACCTGTCTTAATTTTAGTTCCTCGGCTGGTCTGGGTTCTAATTCAGCACCTCCTATTCCTGATTCAAGGCTCGGGGAAGAAAACAAAGGACATCAGATGCTGGTGAAAATGGGTAAGGTTCCTGGGAAGAACCACCACCCGCTCTGGGCCTTTGGGGCTGGGGAGCCAGAGAAGGTTCCGGCTTGCTGCCAGAACTTCTAGAAAGGGTGAGCCCGCAGGTTTTGCTAGGCGTTCTTTCTCACCACAGCAGTTACACGTTTGCAGACCACACGTGTGCATGTCATTCAGCTCTGCGCACAAAGTCCTGTTGAACTTCCCAGGTAAATGTGCCAAATTTTGGCTTTTGTGGGTTATAACCGCCCTCCCCCCTTTCTTCTTAAGGCTGGAGTGGATCTGGTGGCCTCGGCGTGAAAGAGCAAGGGATCCAGGACCCCATCAAGGGGGGGGACGTCCGGGACAAGTGGGACCAGTACAAGGGTGTGGGCGTGGCCCTGGACGACCCCTACGAGAACTACCGCAGGAACAAGAGCTACTCCTTCATCGCCCGCATGAAGGCCAGGGACGAGTGCAAGTAGGCGCTCTGCGGGCGGGAGCCCCGCCTCGGCCACCGCGTTGGCCGTCAGGACCTTCTATTGGCAATGACAAACGGTAGGGACAGCTCAGTTCTCACACCGTCTCCACCTTTGGGGAGCGACAGAAAAGGAGGCAGGCCACAGCATGCCTAGTGCCGGGCGCCACGCTCGGGAGCGCGGAGGCCCCGGGCCCCACCTGCAAACCAGCTCTAACGCAGAAGACCCGCCCGGAGGTGGCCGGGCCCACGCGGCCGGAGCTCCCTTCCCTGGGCGGTGCAGGGACGAACACCAGACCCTCCCCCCCCCCCCCCCCCCCCCCCCCGGGTGAGGATTCCTGACGCCTGAAGGCACGGACGCTTCGCACCTCCCCTCAGTCAGACCTGAGCTGCTGCTTAAACCAGCAGGAGCGTGTGGAGAGGCCCTGCGCAAGCGGCCCGGCGGCCCCGGCCGGCCCTGCCCGCCTGTACCCTGCCGTCGTGCGGGGGCCGGGGAAGCTTGAGCCGGGCGCCGGCTCAAAGCAGAAAAACAGACCCTTTTTGATTTGCAGAGTTAACAGGGGGCTCTTTTTGTTTTTACTCCAGATGTTTGGTTTTGGAGAAGGGAATGTTGCTGAGAGCATCCCAGTGAGGATCTGAAGCCTGGTTCCTCTGAGACACGCGGGCCCTTAGTTCATTTATTTTAGTTGTTCACATTGAAAGTTTTTCCCCAAACGTTAGCCATTTGCTGCACCCACAGAAACGGAGGTTCTGAGGACGCTGATCCGGGGCATCTTCGGGTCATGGAACGACACCCTCGGGGAGTCCGTACCCTTAGCGCCTCTGCTCGGGATTTTCACTTAGAGGAACCCACACCAGCGCTCTGCGGACCGTCAGCTCCGGGGTGTGGAGAGCGAGCTCCGGCCATGCCACCCCCTCCTCTGTCCTTGCCCTTGGCCGCCCCCAGCCACCACCGAGGGAGACAAGGCCAGGAGGGAGTGGCGTCTGCTGGGCGATGCTGGGGACTGGCCACGCTTGGCGTCTGTGGGCAGCTCGTGCGGTGCCGTTTATTTGTACAGAAACATTTTTGAAAAATTCTTTTCGATAAGATGCAGAGTCCTCTCCCACTTTTCAAGCTGATGTGATAAAACATTTGATTTTGTTCTAGATTTCCTGTAGCTGTGAATTGTTCAAACGTGTCTGATTCAGGATAAAATGTAAACACATGCTGTTAACAACTTCTTGTGGATTTTACTGTTTTGCCTTCAAATAAAAACTTTTTTTAAAGACTTTTTCCTCAGCGTGGTCAAGTTAGACGTGTGCTCCAGCTGAGTCGGGAGCAGGCACGCCCAGAACGCAGACTCGGTCCGAGTCGTGCAGTCAGGAGCCGTGTCCCGGTGTCTCGCGTGGCTGCGTCCAGCATGGTCACCTGGCCCTGGCTCAGCACACGGGACCTGTCGCCCCTCCCATGGGCCCCTGCTCACTGGGCAGCCAGCACAGAGGCTCCGTAGGGCTCCCAACGGTCTGGCAGCCTCCGTCAGTGGTGGCCGCAGGGCTCCCAACGGTCTGGCAGCCTCCGTCAGTGGTGGCCGCTCCACCGTGAGGCCGTTCCTGCTGGTCTGTGCGTCCTCCTGGGGGCCGGGCGCACGGGGCGGGGGGGGGGGGGGCCCAACCTCTGCTACAGAAAGCCAGAGCTGGGATTCCACGCAGCTGAGCCCTCAGCACCACCTGCCCCCACCACCATCACCTGGAGACCAACGTGTGTCACAGCCGGTGTACCGGACCAGCTTGTCGGCTCAAAGCCACGAATCCCGCCTCACCTCCGGTACTCAAAGCTCCTTCTTTACCTCCTCCAGGGCATCCTCCATGGACAGCGGGGCAGGCCTGTGGTGCCTGATGTACTGTGGGGCAGAGGACAGAGAGCTGTCACCAAGGCTGCCTCAGTCCACTGAGGCTTTGGGTGCTGAGGCAGTGCCTGTCCCCAGTGGCTCCTGGGCAGGTAGACACAAAATGGCGGCTGCCACGTGACGATGCTGTGGAAAGAAGAGGGGAGACGCACCCAGACAGCCTCTGGGCAGGGCACCTGCGAGGGATGGGCCCTGACTGGGTCTGAAAGGGAACATGGTCGCGGCTGGGGGTGGGAGCTGGCGAGTGGGGGCTACCAGGGGCGCCCCGGAGCACACAGGGCGGGGAGGAGGGCCCAGGGCAGCCCGTGAGGAGGAGCCATGGCGGGCTGTACGCAGGGGACATGGTCAGGTCCCTTCAGCCCTATCCCACCGACCAACGAGTATGACCAACTGAAGTCTGAGAACTCGGCGGGAGTACAATGGGGGAAACCGTTGAACAAACCACCTGTTTCCTTGAACAAATAAACTGCAAGGAAACATCAAAGAGATGGGGCAGGAGAAAGCTGTAAGCGGGGCTTCAAGTGGGCCACGGGGGAACGCCCACTCCCAGGCCCACCGGCTGCCAGCGGAAATCGGCAGGCAAAGGCCCTTGGGGTCTGACGCCGCTCAGAGCCGAGAACCACTGCTCTAACTGGGAGGCTAGAGAGACACCAAACAGCCTTGATGTACAGACTTTGGATTCTGAAGAAAGAAAAGCAACAAATGTTCGACGTGTGTGAGCCTAGTGGAAATCTAACCCTGGATGTCCACCGACAATAAGAGAAGTTCGTTTGGTTTTGGTATTGTAATATTGTGACCGTATTTCTCAAAAGTCCTTAGCTTTAGGAATTACACACGGAGATATCTGTGGATAAAAGGATAGAAATGAGCACGCAGAACAGTGTGGAGTATGATGCCCTCTCTATAAATACTATCGTATATAATACCTATCACGTCGTAGATTTCATAACATGTAGTATGAAATGTATCATATATTTGATATGAAATATCGTATATTTCATAATCTAGTTCATATCTTACATAGGGAAAATCGAAATACCGAGTTGGTAATAATTCTCCTTGAAATTATGGAAGGCTTTATAAATTACCTACCTCTGTAACAAGATTTTTACAAAACGAGAAAAAAAGTTTATAATCTAACAAAAGTTAAATTTGGGGAGAGCGAGAGGGGAGCGTGACATTCTTCACACTTGAGCCCACAGGACTGGGCAGATCTTGGGAAGGGTCTGCCCAGGGACAGGACCCCTCTCCCCGCAACCAAGGAGGTCACCTTTGCTCCAAGGTCACACACAGTCTGGCCAGCTGCAGCCCACACCGGGCCGCCTCTCACTGTCCCCGCCCACACCGCTCTTGCATCGGTGTCCCTGCTGCCCGGGCCGAGCCCCGTCCCCCTTCGTGTGCAAAAGCCCCTGCTCTCTCCCCCAGGAAGGGATGCGCGCTGGGTCACCTGTTTGGTTTCCTCCAGGGTGTGGTAGTGGAAGGAGTCTCGGTCCAGGGTCTGCAGGAGGGACACGTGCAGGTGCCGGGTGGCCTCCACGAATTGCCGCGTCAGGCTCAGCTGCTGCTTCAGCATGTCGTTGAGCGCCAACGCCGCCGGGCTGTAAGCTGTCAGGGCTGCACCAGCTGTGTGTCACTCCCGCCCTCCACCCGCCTGTCTCCCAAAGGGTACCCCCCCAACTCAGCAGCGCCCCCGTGCGCACGGCCAGGTAAGGATGCTTTCTGGAAGTGCGGCTACCAGAGGGACCCCAGGCCTGTCCCTGCGGGCCTGTGTGCGACCCTCAGGAGCTGCGCATGGGATGCTCAGCTCCCGGGCAGAAGCAGAAGTCAACTAAACGTGTTGACGACGGGAAGAAGTCTCATAGTGGCACCCCAAGTTCTGCAGCTACATGATGTGACTCCCGTTCACACCACTGGACTGGACGCTTACAGAGGAGGGGCGCTGGGGCTCAGACAGTTAAGCGTCCGACTCTTGGTTTCGGCTCCGGTCATGATCTCGTGGTTCATGGGTTCGAGCCCCGTGTCGGGCTCTGTGCTGACAGCTAGCTCAGAGCCTGGAGCCTGTTTCAGATTCTGTGTCTCCCTCTCTCTGACCCTCCCCTGCTCGTGCTCTGTCTCTGTCTCAAAATAAATAAACGTTAAAAAAATAAAAATGGGTAAGAGGTAAATTTTATGTATCTTTAAACACAAAGCTAAAATAATTAAAAATACAATTAAAGGGGCGCCTGGGTGGCTCAGTCAAGTGTCCAACTCTTGGTCTCAGCTCAGGTCATGATCTCATGGTTCGTAGAATCGAGCTGACAGCACAGAGCCTGCTTGGGATTCTCTCTCTGTCCCTCCCCTGCCTGTGCACGCACTCTCTCAAAAATAAATAAGTAAACTTTTAAAAATGCAATTAAAAATAAAAGCTTTAATTAAATTCAAAATACGTTGAGAAACAGCTGTGTAACTGTGAGAAATGACTTGTCAGAATACATGATAACAGAAAATCTTTTGAGGTAACAGTAAGCTAGCAGAAAGTTTTTTGAAAAGATAGAAACATTTCAATTGTTACAACCTTGTGTTTTAATATCTTCAGCTTTAAAAAAACTGAAAAGGGCAGGGACACCTGGGTAGCTCGGTCGGTTAAGCAGTCGACTTCAGCTCAGATCATGATCTCACGGTTCGTGAGTTTGAGCCCTGCGTCGGGCTCTGTGCTGCCAGCTTGGAGCCTGGAACCTGCTTCGGAGTCTGTGTCTCCTCTCTCTCTGCTCCCCCACCCCTGCTTGTGCTGTCTCTCCTGTCTCTCAAAACTGAATAACTTTTTTTTTTTTTTTTTACTGAAAAGGCAAAAAATTAACAGGTACTAGATGGACCTTTGTTTGTGTCCTTGGAGCCATCAGTGGCCCCGTGGGGACCTGATGCAGCCTGGGCTCCCTACGGCAGCTGTTGGCGGGGGTGCCTTCCCTCTGCCCCAGGCCAGACCAGGCCTCCCTAGGACCCTACAAGTCCCCCAGACTCCGAAAGAAGTCCAGGCCTGTGGCCGCCGGGCTGGCCCCCACTCTACCAGCTGAATGTCTTCCAGAGAAATACTACTATGTATTCTGGACGCAAAGGCTCAGAGGGGAGCACACAAAATAAAAGCAGCCCAGTTCGAGTGGGGGGCTTAGAGGCGTGTTACTTGGAACATTCCTGTTTTATCTGACACGTGTCCTTTGGCAAGACAGACCAAAGGTTCTCAGACACTCAGTCCATCATCAGGCATCCTAGGAACCGGGGCAGTTGCCTGTGACCATCTCACCAACAGACTCCCCAAACCCAGCACTAAAGTGGGGCACCACGCCTCCCAGGGTGGGTGTCAGTCTAAGGGACGCAGCTAAGATGCGTCCACTTCACCGCAAGGACCCGCTAAGTTAGACCGTTACCTTCTATGGAGTCCGCGCTGATAACGTGACTGGCAATGGGCACGGGGTCCACATAGGCACCTCCCAGGGCTGGCCCGATGGCCGCCACGCTGGCCCCTGTCCCAGAGACAAAGGGGGAGGGGCTGAGTGGGCAGGATTTGGAGCAACGACTTTCATCAATGGATGAAATAAGCAACACAGATCTGTACTTTCCTCTTCCAAACAGGACAGCCGCCACCTTGCCTTGTGAACCTCTTTTAAAACGTCCCCAAACCTGCCTCCACCCTTCTGGTGGCTTCTCCTGGTACAAGTCTGTTGAGCTGGCTCAAGCGGTCACCGCAGTCATGGTGGCCAGTCACTGTGGCATCGTGCCCTCCCCACCTTCTGCCCTCCATCTCTGGGGCCTCATGTGGGCTTTGGAATGTTTCCTGGGCCCTAATAAGCTGGGTGATTTAGACTGCTGTTTACCTCTTTCAGTATCGAGCCTAGTCTAGGAAAACGGCATCCACTAGGTCTTACTAAAGGGCTCTTTAAATTGCAAGATAATACAGACAGCAATGCACACATCTGTCATCAACTGGCTATGTTGTCCGGCAGTGGGAGGATGTGGAGAGGAACACAGAGGTTTCTGAGTCAGAAGTGGGCCCCCACTACCCTTGAAGGCCTTCTAGTGATCTGGCTTGGCACATCCGACTGGCTTTTCTCCCTGAGAGTGGTCACGACCTACCCCAGGGGGCAGCCCAGGCTGATACATGGCTAAGCCCCCAAATCAAAATGAATACAGGGCAATGAGAATTGCACGCCCTCGTGCTGTCGAGGAATAAGCTCTCGCTACACTGTGGGTATCCATCTAGATGAGAAGAAAGAGCGGGGGAGTGTTTAAAAGAAAGGGACCTTTCCATCCAGAAGGGCCGAGAGTGAGGCTGGACACCAGACAGACGTCTGGAAAGTCACGCCATCCATGAAGGGGAACGTCCCTCACACCACAGAAGAGAATTCACCACGACACACCGTGCTGGGACCCCAACCACCTGAGGGCTCGCTGTCCCAGAAGATGGTGTCACTCTCAGTGCTGTCCCCGGGCTCACCCTGGGCGCCACCAGCGTTTGGGGCGGGGCCATTTCCCGGCGGGCCAGCCCGGGCACCGCAGGACGCTAGCAGCACCCCGGCCCCCACCCAGTCATGACAGCCCACACCGGCTCCAACCTCGCTGAGGTCCCCGGGCACAGGCTTGCCACAGCTGAGAACCACTGCCTTAAGTCCTCAATTCCGACACCTTCCTGGATGTTTTAGAGCTCAGGAGGCCGTGGGAGACGCCCAGGGTGGCTGGCCCTCATCCTCGGAAGAGGAAACGGGGCACCAAAGTCCCCCCCCGCCCCAACTGGTTAACCATGACAGCCCACACCTCCAGACCCCGAAGGACACCCTGAAGACATTCCAAGGATGCCCCTGGCACGCACCCTGAGAGCCTGCGCCTCGCCCCTGCGGCCCGCACGCTTACCCTCCGCCCACTGGTAGGTGAAGGCGGGCTCGAGGGTCTGCACAGCCGTCTCCTTCATGACGACTCTTGTAACGTCCCTGACCCGCTTTTTCCAAGGCTTGAGCGTTGGCGGGGGAACATCTCCCTCCAGGCTTGCAGAGAATTCCGACAGAGTGCCCAGTGTCCCGTCAGGACACTCGGAACGGGCCCCTGACTCGGAGGCTGTCAGATCTGGGGACTGCTCAAAATCCTCCGCATAGACTGAGCTCGCTGTGCTGGCTATGGGCACCGGAGATGCTGGCCTCGGGCTGGAAGCACCCTCAGGCCCGGCCGAGGAAGGTGATGGCTCGCTCAGGTGCTCAGACACCTCACTTCCAGTGGTGTCCTGGGGACTTCGGCTGGATGCCCTTACCCGCTGGCCTTCTTTCTAAATGAAGGGGGACAGAGGTAACTGGAAAGTAGCTTTGAACGATCCACAGGCTCAAAGTACCACCGTGGCATTAGAATGGAGTGCAGGGTACCCGGGGAGGAGGGAGGGGGGGGCCGGGCCAGGAGGGGAGGGTCCACTCTGTTCCTTCAGGGACTCTGGGCAGGCCTAGTAAGGTGAGCAGCATGCTTGAAATGCTTTGGGGCTGCTGTATTTTAACTGATGGTGGGAGCATGTGCGGGTGGCATGCGGTTGAACTCTGCTACAATGTCACTATTATTATAACAGCACAAGCGGTTGCACAGCACGGAGGTTACTAATGCGGCAAGAACCCCAAGGGGGCACCATGACGAGCACAGGTCAGCAAGGTGTCGTGGAGCAGTTTGAGGGGGGACCCGCTTTTTTTACTTGAGAGAAAGAGACAACATGAGAGGGGGAAGGGCAGAGAGGGAGCGAGAATCCCAAGCAGGCTCCCCACTGTCAGCACAGAGCCCCACGTGGGGCTCAGACTCCTGAAACCGTGAGATCACGGCCTGAGCCAAGCTCGAGGGTTGGACGCTTAACCGACTGAGCCACCCAGGTGCCCTGTTTTTTTTTTTTTTTTTTAAGATTTTTTTTTTTGTCTCCCAAGTAATCTCCACACCCAACATGGGGCTCGAACCCACGACCCCAAGATCAAGAGTCACACACTTGGCCGACTGAGCCAGCCAGGCTCCCCGAAGTAGGACCTGCTTTCATCACCTGCCGCGTTAAGTTGCTTTATCCTGTTTTCACCTAAAGCAGGATCCTCACCTCAACATTCTGTGCAGTGGGGGCCGTCCTGTCCATTGCAGGACCCTGAGCAGCATCCCTGGCCGCCACCCACCAGACGCCAGGAGCACCCTCCGCCCCAGTCACGATAATCAAAAGTGTCCCGAGACCTGCCAAGTGTCCCCTGGGGTTAGGCTGAGAACCATGGGCCGAACTGAAGAGCAGCGCGGGCCAGCCTCTCCACGCAACCTACCCTAAAAAATGAAGGTGGCTGTACTTACTTCCTGTTCCAAGTCTGAGTTCTCACTGACAGCTGGAGCCAGATCATCGAGGGATAAAAGATTGATTCGAAAATCTGTAATTAAAAACGCAACATGACAACATTTACTCACTTTTTTACCACAGTTTTTACCATTATGTTATAGGCCCTGGGCTGAGGGCTAAGAACAGAAACACAGAAGTTTCTATATGCAGTCTCCATCCTTAGTAAGCCAGCACAGGGATCTACATGTGTTTTCTCGAACTAGTAAATATTTTCCACTTGGTACCCTAGACTGTGTCACAATTACTCAGCTCAATCCTTATGGTGCAAAAACTGCCACAGACCATGTGTGAACAAATGGATGTGGCTGCGTTCCAATAAAACTTTATTTAGGGGCACCTGGGTGGCTCAGTCAGTTAAGTGTCCAAATATTGATTTCGGCTCAGGTCATGATCTCGCGGTTCAGGAGTTCAAGCCCCTGCATCAGGCGTGCCGCTGTCTGTGTAGAGCCCCCTTTGGAGCCTCTGTCCCTCTCTCTCTCTGCCTCTCCCCTCCAAATAAACATTTTAAATTTTTAGTGTTATTTTTGATAAAGTGAAATGGACAGAGTATGAGCAGGGAAGGGGCAGAGAGAGAGGGAGACACAGGATCTGAAACAGGCTCCAAGCTGAGCTGTCAGTCCAGAGCCTGAGGCAGGGCTTGAACTCACAGACCGTGAGATCATGACCCGAGCCGAAGTCGGACACTTAACCACCTCAGCCAATCAGGTGCCCCAATATATAAACATTAAAAAAAACCCACTTTATTTATAAAAACAGACACTGGGCCAGATGAGTAGATGACAAATTCAGGGCCGGATGTGTGGTGCCAAGTGTGCACAAGGTACGGGGGGAGGCGGGGGGTGGGAGGGGACAACTCAGGCAGACAGAAGACTAGACCCGAAGTGTCATAAGTTCCCATTTAAAGCAACTTAAGTGTGCGGGAGCCCGAGGTGAATGAGCATTTGGCATGCCAGCAGCCGGTCACCAGTGCCGGAACACGTGGGTGCCAGAGGCCTGGGAGTCTAGAACCCTCTGTGGAGGTCTGGTGTCCAAACAGATTTCTGGGGGCCCAACAGATGAGCCCACTCCTCCAGGTGGATGGGCGCTGGGCATCAGCCGACGTTGGCAGCAGCTCTACTTTGAGGTTTAGTTCAGGCCCTGAAACATGGGCAGGGCCAGGGGTGTGAGAGGGTGTGAGAGAGAGAGAGAGACAGATCGAGTCCACAGGAACAGGCAGGAGAGGGAGAAGGAGAGGGGTCCACAACACCTGCCCCCGCACCTGCCCATCCTGGGCCCTAGAGTGACCCCCCCACCATCACCCCAGTCCTGGGGGCTCACGCCTCCTCCAAGCTCTCTGCCTCTGTCACCGCCATTCACGTGGGAGGAGGTCCAAAGACACATCCCTAGGGGCGCCTGGGGGGCTCAGTTGGTTGAGCTTCCGACTTGGGCTCAGGTAATGATCTCAGAGTCCCTGAGTTCAAGCCCCCCGTTGGGCTCTGTGCTGACAGCCCAGAGCCTGGAGCCTGCTTCCGAGTCTGTGTCTCCCCCTATCTCTGTCCCTTCCTGCCTGCACTCTCTCTCAAAAATAAACATTAAAAACAAAACAGAAAGGAACAAAAAAAAACAAAGGCACATGCCTGGACAAAGCCTCTGAACTAAATGACGTCCTGGCTGGCCAGAGCCAAGGCACTAGGGGGATTCTGGACCCGAGCACTTGGGAACACTACTGTCACGTCGGCCTAGCATGCATGCGCCTCCCGTAGTGGAGGACCAGCCGAGGGGCTTCACACGCACGGCCTCGCTTCTGTGGCTCTGCCCCCGCTTCACAGATGAGGAGACTGAGGCGCAGAGCACCCAGGACGGCACAACCAGTAAGAAGCAGGGCCAGGACTCCCGCCCCAGCTACTCAGACCGCAAACTCAGAATGTGCTCACCACTGCCGGCTGCCTCCCTCCCTCGACGCCCCATCTGGACAAGGGAGGGCGGGGCTGGCCACCGGGAGGGGACAGAGGGGCAGCCGGACCGGCAGTGTGGACAAACGGCAGAAAGGGAGGAAGCCGGGTCTGTGGCCTGCCCCGCCAGGCTACACCCACCTTCCCAACCACACGATGAGGGAGGTGACGTGGGGCCAGGGGAGCAGGGACACCCACTTCCCAGCCTCTCGGGCCCAAGGATCAGAGCCACTTACTACTGAGGGCCCACGTGACGTTCCATTCTGCAGGCGGCAGCCACGGAGGGAGCTCAAAGGGGTATCTCACCTCGGCAGCCAAGAGCCCAGCCCCCTGCATTCTCTGCCCTAAGGAGGGCACCAGAAGGGACCCCATCTGACGGCGATGCTTCTCCCCAAACCCCACCCCGACGGAGCTTCTCCTGCTGACGTCCTGCGGCATGACCACCCACGCTGTTCTGTGATGGGCTTTGGGACCCACGACCCCAACACAGCACCTTGGATACTGAGTATCTCAGACGGAAGCAACGTGAGAAACGGCACGCAATGCAAGAATCCTCGGCCCTTCTCCCCTGAAGCAGGTCGTGAGTCCGTCTCCAAGATGCAGGGACCCCAAGAGGAAACGCGGCAGACCTCGCCAAGTTCGCCCCCCTCTACCACCCTTAGCTCATTTCCTTGCGTCCGATCATGTTTTTCCAGGACTTTCCACTCCTCACCGAGCCTAGCATAACAACGCTCACACACACTTAACTTTTTTAAGGTCTTGTTTCCTTATGGAGGCTTAGGTGTCACGTAAAACTTATGAATATTATTTAACATCTACTTAGTAACTGTATGCTTTTCTCTCAGTCTGTCTTTTGTTGCAGAGCCCCAGCCAGGAAGGTAGAAGGGCAGCAGGAAAAAGGTCTGGTTTCATCCCCTACCACTGAGTCAGGAGCTACGGGTCACCCAGCACACAGGGCGCAGGGCTTGCATTGGCCTGTTTGCTGCCGTCTTCCTGACAACACAACCCTAGGCACGTGCCGGTGCCCAGCAGGCCCTCAAGACACAGTTCAGGGGCGCCCGCCTGGGTGGTCAGTCGTTGTGCGTCTGATTTCGGCTCAGGTCACGATCTCACAGTTTGTGGGTTCAAGCCCCACGTCGGGCTCTGTGCTGACAGCTCAGAGCCTGGAGCCCATTTCAGATTCTGTGATCTCACTCTCTCTGCCCCTCCCCTGCTCGTGCTCTCTCTCAAAAATAAACATTAAAAAAAAAAAAAAAAGACACATTTTAACTTGGGTCTCACAATGAAGCACCCCAGAGGGAAGCCATTAAGTGTTGAGTGCACATCTTTTTTCTTTCTCCTTTCTTTCTTCTTTTTAATATTTATTTTTGAGAGACAGAAACCAAGTGTGAGCAGGGGAGGGCAGGGGAGGGACAGAGAGAGGGAGACACAGAATTCGAAGCAGGCTCCAGGCTCTGAGCTGTCAGCACAGAGCCTGACGGGGGGCTGGAACCCACAAACTGCGAGATTATGACATGAGCTGAAGTCAGACACCCAACTAAGCCACCCAGGCACCCCTCTCCTTTCTTTCTTAAATATGTGTAATAATTTGGATAAAAATAATGTTGAATAATTTGAAATAACAGAAGTTTCTGATTGTGGCTGGTTAGAGATTTACTCCCTTTCCCGAATTTAAAAAGGAAAGGAGGTAAATTCCTCTTTCACCAAAAGAAAAACCAAGCTGCCTTTCTGTCAGCTCTAGATTTTGTCTTCAGGTTATTGCTCTGTCATTGGTCAGGGGGACTGGATGACGACATTAAAGACAGGACACAAATCTGACTTGGCCCCTCCACCAGGAAAGGAGGTCCAGAAGCAGAGTGGGTGGTGTGACCCACACACTCCCCAGGGCGATGCCCAGGGACACTCCACCCCGGGGACCCTCCAGGTGGTCTCGCCCTTCCTGCCTGGGGGGACAGGTGGGCGCAGGGCCACAGGTTACCGTTCAGGCTGTCGTCGGCAGCTTCTGAGGGCGACTCGTCACGAGGCTCAGGCTCACTCCTTTCAGGGGAAGAGAGCTTGCCATGTGGCATCCGCGAGGCCGACTTTGAGAAGGTGCCAGCGATGGATGGCGATGCTGTGCGGGCAGCTGCGTCCCCTGAAGTGCGAGGCCGTGGGGGGCGAGCTGTTGAGCGCACCCTGCAAAGGGTCCCATCTGCTGGCTGTGAGGCTGGCAGACGCGATGTCCGGAATGGCTTTGGGCTAGAATGTTCCTCACTGGGTAATGAAAGGACCTTTGGTTGAGTTGGGATCTGATCCTACTTCGGAAGAAATAAGTGAAGTTAATTATCAAACAGGTAATAAGTCCTCATCACTGAAAAACGTGGCCAGAGCAGGGCATGAGGCCAAGGACTGGCGATCAAATAGTCCTCTCTCTGGGCCCCTTTCTTTCTCTCCCCTCATCTCTGGGAGTCAAGGTACAACATTTAGACAAGATAATATCGGGACCAGAAATGCTCCACAAATAATCAGAAATATCACTTGGCTTTCAAACAAATTTGGTTAATTACACTTTTTCTAAATTAAGGCCCCTGAGTGCGTATCTAGGAGAGCCCGGGCCTGCAGCAGAATCAAAATGAATACGCAGATTTTTCCCCCTTAACACGCAACCTCCCCATCACTTTATATCCACAAAGATGGCTCGGATAACAAGGGTTAGCTCAGTAACCAGGGTTGGCACATCCGTAGACAAACTGGAACTCTCGTGCACTGCTGGGGGGAATCCAAAACAGTGCAGCTGCTTCGGAAAACAGTTAGGCTCTGCTTCAGGAAGTTACACACAGAATTACTACAGGACCCAGTAATTCCACGGGTAGGGAACTGAAAATGGACTCAAACAGATGCGTCCACAAAGGGTCATAACAGCACTATTCACAAATAGCCAAAGGGTGGAAAAGATCCAAATGCCCATCGGTGGATGGTGGATACGTAAGATGCAGTATATTCACACGATGGAATATTACTCAGCCATAAAAAGGAAGGAAACAGACGCATGCTCGAAAACATTACACTCAGGAAAAGCAGCCAGTCACATAAGGCCACATACTGGCTGATTCAATGTATATGAAATGTCCAGAACAGGCAAACCCACGGAGACAGAGAGCTAATTAGTAACTTCCAGGTGCGGGAGGGAGGGGAAAACAGGGAAGGATTATTTAACAGGTACAGGGGCTCCTCCAGGGTGGATGAAAACGTTCTAGAATAGGTGCTACACTGGCACAGCATCATGGACAGACTAAATGGCACTGAATTGTTTGTTTTAAAAATGTTAATGTTGGGGCACCTGGGTCGCTCAGTCGGTTAAGCGTCTGACTTCAGCTCAGGTCATGATCTCACAGTTCGTGGGTTCGAGCCCCACGTCGGGCTCTGTGCTGACAGCTCAGAGCCTGGAGCCGGTTTCAGATTCTGTGTCTCCCTCTCTCCCTGACCTTCCCCCTGCTCAAGCTGTCTGTCTCTCTCAGAAATAAATAAAACATTAAAAAAAAATTTTTTTTTAATGTTAATGTTAGGGATGCCTGGGCAGCTCAGTCGGTTAAGTATCTGACTCTTGATTTCAGCTCAGGTCATGATCTCCCGGTTCGTGGGCTCGAGCCCTGAGCTGGGCTCCCTGCTGACAGCATGGTACCTGCCTGAGATTGATCCTCTCTCCCCCTCTCTGCCCCTCCCCCGCTTGAGCTCTCTGTCTCTCTAAATAAACTTAAAAAAATAAGAAATAAAAATAAAAATGTGAATTGCAAGGTATGTGAATTTCATCTCCGTGTTGAAAACCAGAAATGCAGCTGTCCTGAGTTCCCTGGGTGGCACCGCTGAGAAGCAGGCGTGGGTCACTGCTGGGGATCAGTCACACAACGCGCTGACCTGCGCTGTGCACGCTTCCTCCAGATACTGCAAAGCTGCCTGATGTCCCAAATCCCGTCACCTACACGGCAGGCCCAAAGCAGGTGGCCGTGATTGGCTGGAGCCCAGCGGCTCCTTGTCAAATCCCTTCTTACGGGTGACAGCTGTTGTCAGGTCTAGCGCTGTGACGGAGCGCAGACGCAAAGCTTTGTTAAGAATGATACACTCAGGGGGCCTGGGCGGCTGAGGCTGTTAAGCGTTCGACTTCAGCTCAGGTTGTGATCTCATGGTTCAAGGGTTCGAGCCTTGCGTTGGGCTCTGCTGACAGCTCAGAACTTGGAGCCTGCTTCGGATTCTGGGTCTCCCTCTCTCTCTGCCCCTCCCCTGCTCACGCTGTCTCTCAAAAATAGTTATAAAAAAAAAAAAAAAAAGAATACATGCAAACTTACCGAGAATAGTTTTGTTTGTTCTTTCTCACTGACTTTGGAGCTGATGAAACGCTGATTCATGTATGTTTCCTTTTCTATAGAAGATTCTATCAAGCTTCCTAGCAACTCTTTCATTTCCTCCTCATCGCTGTCTGGAGAATCTAGTTTTCTAGTAGGCTTTTTCTCTTTGGGTGTTTGGAAACTCCTCTCTTTTCCAAAATGTGCTTCAGGGAATCGATTTTCAATGGGTGGTTCCCTCTTCTTTAGAAACCGACTGACCTTCCCACCCTGTGTGTGGCTCTCGGCCATGGGAACCTCACGGGCTTGCTTCTGGGTTTTATCTGGGCTGTGGGAAGGAAGCTCAACTGTGCTCCTGGGAAGCGCTGAACGTGCGCTCCTCAGAAGACTGTCCTCGGAGGTCGTCAGATCATGTGCCACGTCAGACAAGTCCATCTGCGCCTTCCGATTCATGATCTTGGTTTCCAACCGGGCCAGCTTTGTGAGCGCAGCGCTTGTTCTGAGCTTCGAGGCAGTGGTCGGGGGTCTCTCTGAAGACAGCCTGTGCCCACCCCCCACGACAGTATTCTCTTTCAGGAGTGAGTGTTTTACACCCATACTTTGGTTTCCTTTGAGAAATCTGCTGTGACCGGGTGCTATTTTGGTAAGACTTCTACCGATTTTCAAGTTTCTGATTTCTTCCATTTTCGAATCTTCTAAGGAAATATCACTAAAATCACCAAAAATACTGTGCGTGGGATGGCCGGTCCTTCTTACGGAAGCCATTCTAGGGGGTACAGAAAGAAAACATAGAGTAGGAAATCTCTGGTGTTCATACCATGCATTCAAACCTCTCAATGCCTCCCATTTTATTTTTTTAAGTTGATTTATTCTTGAGAGAGAGACATACACAGCGAGCAGGGGGGGGGGCAGAGAGAGAGGGGGAGAGAGAATCCCAAGCAGGCTCCGCAAGGTCAGCACCGAGCCTGATGTGGGGCTCAAACTCCCAAACTGTGAGATCAAGACCTGAGCCGAAACCGAGAGTCGGACACTTGACCGACTAAGTTACCTAGTCGCTCCTCAATGCCTCCCATTTTAAAGATTATATCTTTCTTTGCAGTCTCACTAAAGCTTTCCCTTCAAGCTCCATGATGACAATGAAAATGTCAATACCCTGTACCACTGGCTGAACTACCGTTCAATGCCAGGTCTTTTTTAAAATTTGTTTGAATTCAAGTTAGTTAACATAGAGTACAGGATTGGTTTCAGTAGAATTTGGTAATTCATCACTTACATAGCACACCCTGTGCCCCTCACAACAAGTGCCCTTCTTAATCCCCATCGCGGCCATCCACCCACCCACCTCCCCTCCAGCAACCTTCAGTTTGTTCTCAGCATTTAAGAGTTTCTTATGGTTGGGGCGCCCGGGTGGCTCAGTTGCTTAAGCGTCCGACTTTGGGTCTGGTTATGATCTCACTGTTTGTGAGTTCGAGCCCCACGTCGGGCTCTGTACTGATAGCTCGGAGCCTGGAACCTGCTTCAGATTCTGTGTCTCCCCCTCTCTCTGTTCCTCCCCTGCTCATGCTCTCTCTCTGTCTCTCAATAATAAAAACATTAAAAAAAATTTTTTTTAAAGAGTCTCTTATGGTTTGCCTGATCTTAATGGTTTTCCAGGTCTTAAATGAGACATGTTGCACGTCAGACAGAAGAGCCAACGCTGCTCAGGCTTCAACAGTGTCCCTGGTGCTCTGCTCAAAGCAATATATTCTGTTTTAATCTTCATGCAACCCTGAGGCAGTTAGTGTCGCCACCTCCCCCCGCCCCCCTCCCCGCCTCCCCTTTTACAGAGGAGGTGAAAGAAATAAAAGCACCTGAAGGTGAGGTCACCAGTTAAGGTCACCCATCGAAGTTCCCTGGCAGGTGGGCCACAGAGCCAAATTCAAAGCTCAGGTCCCATTCCCAAGGCTCCCTTCTTGCCTAAGAGCTTCACTGCACAGCCAGCTACACGGCCACTACTCAAGGAGTCCTACTCTCTGCTTGCTCCCCTAATCCGGGCCCTTCCTTCATCCAAGCGTCCTCAGCTCTCTCACAAAGAGCTGCTTCGGGGCACCTGGGCGGCTCAGTCAGTTAAGCATCCGACTTCAGCTCAGGTCATGACCTCACAGTTCGTGGGTTCGAGCCTCGCGTCGGGCTCTGTGCTAACAGCTCAGAGCCTGGAGCCTGTTTCAGATTCTGTATCTCCCTCTCTCTGACCCTCCCCTGCTCACGCTGTCTCTCTCAGAAATAAATAAAACATTAAAAAAACAAAAACAAAGAGCTGCTTAAAATCAATCTGTGTACTCATTGCCAAAAATCTTCCTTCACTTTAAGGGTCAAAACCACTGCCCTAGAAGGGTGGAGGGGTTACACACGGACACAGCACCACCCACCAAATGTCGCACATGCTGGCGAACAGCCTTCAGGAGAGAGGGATCAGTGCCTTTATCACATTCTCGGTGTCCCCTTGTGCCCTGAGAAAATAAAAAGTGACCCTCTACATGATTTAAAAAGGTACCAAAGAAGTTTAAAGTCTTAAAAAGACGGAAAAACAGGGCACGCGGGCTGTGTGTTTGCTGCAGCCCCTTTAGTAAGGGACCCAGCAACAGCAAGGAGAATGAAATGCAGAGCCTCCCCCCGCACCCGCCAGGCCCGAGCAATTGCACGTCTGGGAATTCCCCCCCCCCCCCGATTACACTCTCAAACGCACACAGACGTGTACGTGTAAGGAACGTCACAGCAGCACTGTCTGTGCTCCTCTCACACCCGAACCCATCCGCAAAGACCTGGGGAAACCCAGAAGACCACACGCAGCCAAGCGAGCACTATGCAGCCATGAAAAAGAAATGAGGGGCATCTGCGTGCATATTACTCCGTGAGGCCGAAAAGGCAAGGCGCACAGCTCGTTTCCATCTTGTTTGAATGTTTTAACAAGGCCCACGTGTTATGTTGTCTTTTTAAAAAGAATTCACTGTGAGACCTGAAAAAGCCCTTTTTTACCCCCCATCCCTGTCCACCTGGAAAACAATCTTAATAAAACTGCCAGATTAAATACAGGACACTAAGTGACGTGACGTGACGTGACTCTAAGATAAACAGCAAATCATTTTTCTTTTTTTTATAAAGAGAGACAGCATAAGCAGGGCAGAGGAAGAGAAAGAGAATCTTTAAGTTTATTTACTTATTTGGAGAGAGCCCACACGGGGGAGGGGCAGAGAGAGGAGAGAGAGAAGACCCTAAGCAGGCTCCGCCCTGCCAGCGCAGAGCGCCATGTGGATAGCTCCAACCCACAAGCTCTGAGATCACGACCTGAGCCGAAACCAAGAGTCGGACACTTAACCAACTAAGCCACACAGGTGCCCTGAGAAAAAATCTTAAGCAGGCTGCACGCTCAGCGCCACAACACTGGGATCATGCCCCAATAATTTTTAAGATAGAAGTATGACATATTTTTGGGGCGCCTGGGTGACTCAGTCAGTTAAACATCCGACTTCAGCTCAGGTCATGATCTCACGGTTCGTGGGTTCAAGCCCCACATCAGGCTCTATGCTGACAGCTCAGAGTCTGGAGCCTGTTTCAGATTCTGTGTCTCCCTCTCTCTCTCTGCCCCTCCCCTACTCATGCTCTGTCTGTCTCAAAAATAAACAAACTATATAAAAAAAAAGTATGACATATTTTTATACTATAAAGTAGTATGTTCCAACTAGTTTCACACTAAAAAATTTGTTGTTGATCTGAAATTCAAATTCAACTGGGTGTCCCATATTTTTATGTGTAAAATCTGGCAACCCCATGTCTTATGCACCTTTCAAAGCTGAACTCAGGGGC
The DNA here is from genome assembly GCF_003009895.1 of Hyaena hyaena. Lineage (NCBI taxonomy): Eukaryota > Metazoa > Chordata > Mammalia > Carnivora > Hyaenidae > Hyaena > Hyaena hyaena. The sequence goes on from NW_024080859.1 coordinate 1,410,799, forward strand.
CGGGGTGGCTCAGTCCATCAAGTGTCCGATTCTTGATTTCGGCTCAGCTCATGATCTCACGGTTCATGAGCTCCAGCCCGGCATCGGGCTCTGTGCTGATAGTGCAGAGCCTGATTGGGATTCTCTCTCTCCCCATCTCTCTGTCCCTCCCCTGCGCTCGCTCTCTCTCTGAAAATAAATAAACTTAAAAAGCTTTTTTTTTAAAAAGCTGGCTTCAAATGTTTTGTGAAAGGAAAAACATTTAACCCGGCCCTAAGACTCTGTCTGTAGAAGAGTGAATTATTCTTCTTTGACTCTGTTTTTCTGCGTGGTGTGCTTGCTCGCTCATCCCCGTATTAACCACCCGGATACTTAGAGAGCCTGGCACAGGCCTGCCCACAGGGGTCGGTGAATATAGAACCAACCACACCTGACAGAAACAGTGTAGGATTCCTAGCCTGTGTGACACTGGGCAAGTTACTTGACTACTCTGTGCTTCAGTTTGCCCGTCTGTAAAAAGATGATCATAACTATTCCCTTCATAGGATTTCTATGTTCATTGTAGGACATGGAATAAAACACAAGAATTAGATGATGGTGTTTGGAATACCTGCATTAACGGGCTTTTAGCTGGAAGGACGTGGTAAAGACCAGTAGAGATGGCTGGAATGTCAACAGCTACCTTTGTTTATATTTTTGTAACGGAAGCTCAGGAGATGACTCTGCCTCTGCCATTCTGTGGGTCAGAGGGAAAGCCCCACCACCAGGCCAGGCTTAACAGCATCTAGTTCTTCTGAAAGGTTTCCCTAGGTTTCAAAAGAAATCAGTAATGGTTAAAATGGCAAAGTTTGGGTTATATCCATTTTGTCACAACTAAGATTCATATATTTTTAAAACACAATTAAAAATAAACCAATGGGCAAAAGATATGAACAGATATCTCGCTGGAAAAAAAACCCAAAACACACAAACGGCCAATAAGCACATGAAAAGATGTTCATCATTAACCATTAGGCAAATGCAAATCAACACCATCAGATCCCACTTCACAGCCAGAGAATGCCTACAATCAAAACTAAAGATGGAGCACGTGGGTGGCTCGTTCTATTAAGCCTCTGACTCAGGCTCAGGGCCTGATCTTATGATTCGTGAGTTCGAGCCCCGTGTCCATCGGGCTCCATGCTGATAGCGGGGAGCCTAGAGCCTGCTTCAGATTCTGTGTCTGCATCTCTCTCTGCCCGTCTCCCACTCACTCTCTCTCTCAAAAATAAACATTGAAAATTTTAAATAAACTATAAAATTGTAAAAAAAAAAAAAAAGGGGGGGGCGCCTGGGTGGCTCAGTTGGTTAAGCATCCGACTTTGGCTCAGGTCATGATCTCACGGTTCGTGGGTTCGAGCCCCGCGTCGGGCTCTGTGCTGACAGCTAGCTCAGAGCTTGGAGCCTGCTTCAGATTCTGTGTCTTCCTCTCTCTCTGACCCTCCCCTGCTCACGCTGTCTCTAACTCTCTCTCAAAAATAAAACATTTTAAAAAATTGTAAAAAAAAAAAAAACCTATAATAACAAGTGTTGGTGAGGATGTGAAGAAATTGGAGCCTTCATACACTGTCATGGGGGATTGCAAAATGGTACAGTTGGCAATTTGGAAAACAGTCTGGCAGTTCCCATGTAGCCCAAGATGACTGAAATGTATGCAAATGTTTATAATAATTATTATCCATAGGAGACAATAAGTGGAAACAATCCAAAAGTCCATAAGAAATGAGGTCCATCCATACAGTGAAATACTATTCAGCATTAAAAAATAATACAGATACATACAACAACATGCATACATTCATCTCGGACACATCGTGCTAAAGGAAAGTAACCACACACTGTACGATCGCGTTCATAAGGCTCATCCAGAAAAAGCAAATTTATAGTCAGAAAGCACATCGGTGGTTGCCTGGGGCTGGGCGTGGGAGCGAGGAGGGATATCCCTGAGTAGCCAGAAATTCTAAAGCTGGATCGTGGTGACGCTTGCTCCACTTGCTAAACTTACTAAAAGTAACGGAGTTGTACACTTACGAGGGGTGGGTTGTATGGTACGTAAACGCATCTTCAATAAAGTTGTTAACGATTAAAAAAAATAAAAAGCCTAACTTTGAAAACACGGGCGCCCCTCACCCCACCGAGCTCTTCCCACCACCATCCACCCCCCCCCCCCCCCGGCCTGGAACGACCCACCCCGGACCACGATCCCAAATGGGCCCCGACGGGAAACCAGGCACGAGGCGCGCGTCCGCCCTCCCGCAGCCCGACAAGCCTAGCTCCGGAACGCTCCCCATTTCCCGCAACTCCTCTCCCCAGGCCGGTCTCCAAGCCCGGCAGCAGCCGAGCCCACCCCGCCAACCTCTTCCCGCGACGTCCATCCGCAGAGGCCGCCGCCGCGCTCCCGCCTTGACACCCTGGCCGGATGGGACCGTTGCCCCCGGCAACTGCGCTGGGGCGGTAGAGACTACATATCCCGGCGCGCGCCGCGCTCTGAGGACCAATGGGGCCTCAGGTCATAATCGCGATGCGTCATGGGAGTGGTAGTGCCGAGGCGGGCCCGGCGTGCTTTGCGCGGTAGGGGGCAATGGTGCCTCAGGTCACAATCGCCAGGCGTGACGGGAGTTGTAGTCCTGGGACGGCCTGGCACAACGCCGAGACCGCTGGGAGTAAAGGGGTAGTTTCGAGAAGTGCAGCGCACCTCCCATGGATGTGGCTCCCGTTCCGCTGTGGGCGGTCTGCGTGCTGCGGGTGGCGCTGGCCACCGTCTACTTCCAAGAGGAATTTCTAGACGGAGGTGAAAAGGCGCCGTCCGTGACGGTGGTAGAGTAGGGGCGTAAGCCCCTCCGTCCTTTGCTGCCGGGTGGATAGCCGAGTCGCCATTAGCACCAGCCCATGGCCGCGGGGTCGGTAGTGGCGGAGCTTCGAAGCCTCGACGCCTCAAAGCCTCAAGCCCCCCTCCCCCCACCCCCCATGACTCAAATGATCAGCTTCAGCTCTAACCGGTGTTGTTTTCCCCCCACAGAGCGCTGGAGGAACCGCTGGGTCCAGTCCACCAATGACTCCCAATTTGGGCATTTTAGACTCTCGTCGGGGAAATTTTATGGTCATAAAGAAAAGGACAAAGGTTGGTGTAGGAAAAGTGAGAAAATGGAGCCAAATGTCACAAACACACACACCTCACCTCCATAGCAACCTTTCACGGCAGGTGTGGCCCATCCCTAGCACCTCTTACAGCCGGTTCACCGGAGGGAAAACTAAGGCTTGGATGGGGTCTGGCATTACTTTTTCTCTTAACTTTATTTACTTGCCCAAGATCGCCCCGCTGTGTACCAATTAGTGGCAGGAATTTGGAGACCCCAGGTCTTTGGCCTGCAAAAGGAAAATGACTAGGGGATACTTCTCATTTTTATTTCCTCCTTAAGAAGGAAAAAAAAAATCAAGCTAAAAGCTACATGCTGTCAGGTGTATGGATCTTAGGGGCACAGAAAGATGAATGTTTACATTTGTGCACCCTGGATCAGATAGGGAACGTTTTCAGAGGCCCCCATTCCTTTGCACTGCCCGCCCCCCAGGTCAGTAGCCTCCTGGTGCCAAAATAACTTCTGTCTTCTCATTTCTGACGATCAGAGGTGGACAAACTACATGCCTATTTTTTGCATGGCTGGTGAGATAAGAATGGCTTTTACATTTTTTGATTGCTGGAGAAAAATCAAAAGGGGAATGGTCATTTATAATGTATAAAAACTATACAGAATTTAGTGAACTATATGAAATGTCATGTGTCCGTAAGTAAAGTTTTAATGGAACACAGCCGTGATCAGTCCTTGACTTAGATTCTTGGGCTTTTCGCATACTGTAAAGGCAGTAAGTCAGCACAGAGACTGTATGGCCCGTGAGGTCTGAAATATTTGGTCTCTGGCTTAGCAGAAAAGATTTGCCAACCCTGATTTATTTATTTTTTAATGTTTTTTATTTATTTTTGAGAGAGAGGGGCAGCATGAGCAGGGGAGGGTCAGAGAGAGAGGGAGACACAGAATCTGAAGCAGGCTCCAGGCTCTGAGCTGTCAGCACAGAGCCTGACGCGGGGCTCAAACCCACAAACTGTGAGATCATGACCTGAGCCGAAGTCAGAGGCTTAACTGACTGAGCCACCCAGGTGCCCCATGCTGGCCTAATTTAGATGAAGAGTTTTCCTCTTCACCAGCCTTCCACTCCACCTCCACCTCGACTCTGCTGCTTCAATGCTATCCTCTTGGCAGCTTCCGGTTTTCTATTGCACATGCGCTGTTTCTTAAGTTACATGTTGACCGAAAGAGTTGGTCAAGATTCAGCCCGTAGGACAAAAATGGAGTGAAATGAACAGATTGTTCCATCAAGCTTGTCCAAGGATAGGGGTTTCCATTTGGTTTTTCTGCACCATGTTTTTTCTTCCTCCAACATGGAATCCTGAGATTCTGCATTTCGTCCACTCCAGCACACATCTAGTGAGAGCACGTGAGCAAGGCACTGGGGATACCGATTAGTTTGGCGCCTTTCATTGTGATCCCCAAGGGCCATCACACAGAAGCCATAGATGGAAAGATAAAATAGAATTCAGTCAGCCAGAAATGGGAAGAGGTGAGAGACATTGGGGGTGGCTGAGGAGGGTGGTGAGAGAGAAGGAGGTGGTGAATCTTGGCCTTTGGGTGGTATAGGAGGGGAGAGCCTATGAATTCTCTGAGAAAGGTGAGGGTGGAGAGAGAATGGAGGAGAGAGAAAGAGATGAGTACGGTAGTGGGCGGTCAGTCATGAGTTGAGGCTTGGACATATTGATAGAAAACATCAAGTGCGTTTGTGATGGATCTCTGCGTAAGCAGGTACGGGGGCAGGAATGTGGAGCAAGGAAGACTAGACGATAGTAAGACTGGCTCTGGTTTCCATAGTATAAGATAAGGATTTGGTACAGAGCCTACTGAAAAGGGGGGAGGGGTTATAAAATATGATATGATTCATGTGATATCTTTTATAAAAAGATGACAACTGTGGGCCAGCTCATCAGTGCAGTGAAGCACTGTTTTGAACAGGTCAGCGCTCTGTTCTCCATCCACGGTTGTGTTTCCTAAGCAATTATTTTAAGACAGGAATTAAAGAAAAGATGTGAGATGCTCTGGTGTTTAATGAAGTTGCTGCACAGGCTTTATTGTATATTCCCACCCCTTGGAGAATGAATGGAAGCACAATTAATTTATCATCTAAAGCTGAAGTGTTTTGGGGCACCTGGGTGACTCAGTCCCAGTTGAGAGTCCGACTTCGGCTCAGGTCATGATCTTATGGTTTGTGGGTTCGAGCCCTGTGTCGGGCTTTTTGCAGACAGCTCAGAGCCTGGAGCCTGTTTCAGATTCTGTATCTGCCTCTCTTTCTGAACCTCCCCTGTTCACGCGCTCTCTCTCTCTCTCTCTCTCTCTCAGAAACAAATAAAACATTAAAAAGTTTTTTAATAAAAAAAATAAAGCTGCAGTGTTTTAAGGTATAACAGTGGTATATTGAGCAACTGAGTGTGGAAATAGAAGTTTTATGGCAGCAGAGAGCCCGTTTGGGGTATGCCAGTCACTGTGATTGTAAAAATGTGTGTGAGGCCCTGGATTGATGTGAGTGGTTATTACTGGGGCCAGGGGGCAGGGCCACCATTTAATTCCCTGCAGCACTGAGCGCAGGGTCTGTCCTTCTGAATCTTTCACGACTACTTTTTGTTTAAAGGTCTGCAGACCACGCAAAATGGTCGGTTCTATGCCATCTCTGCACGTTTCAAGCCATTTAGCAATAAAGGGAAGACTCTGGTCATCCAGTACACAGTGAAGCACGAGCAGAAGATGGACTGCGGAGGGGGCTACATTAAGATCTTCCCAGCAGATGTGGATCAGAAGAACCTGAACGGAAAATCTCAGTACTATATTATGTTTGGTGAGTTTAGATAGCACAAAACAACCATTTCTGGTGACTTTGAACCCTTCCTTCCACTTGATAGAATTCCCCAGAGTAAGACTTTGCTGCAGGAGTAGTATTGAGTATATCCGATCAAAGGTTTTTAGTACTGTTAAGCCTAATTGATATTATAAAAAGGTAACCGTATCATTCTATTGTACTTTTGAGAGAGTTTATTCGTCCACTAGTAATGTAGTCCCAATTATTTGGAATACACCAGGAGTCAGCAAACGTTGGCCATGGGCCACATCAGCCCACAGACTGCGTTTATTATGCCCCATGAGCTGAGAATGGGTTTTAACATTTTTAATGATTAAAAAAAATTAAAAGCAGGATGATATTTTTGACACACGAAAATTATAGGAAAGGCAAAAATATTTCCTGTCTAGCCCTTGCTAACCCCCGGAATACATTAAATATCTCCTGATACTGGGAGCAACTGATGAAAATTTGTGCAGAATTGGCATGGGACCACACTGGGCCACAGGAACTAGACCTAGAACTGAAGTGTGTGGATGCAAAAAGCTTTCAGGATGAAGAGCATTCTGAGAAAATGGAATAGAAAGCACCAGGAATCCATCTCTCCACCTGGACAACAATCGTAACGACAGAATGGGATGCAACTATTTTGAAACTCCGAAGTCTGTGGAAGGATTGCTTCTTCCAGCAAAGGAAGAATGGGAAGGTTGACTTTGGCCCATTTCAGCTCTTAGCATCTTCCATTGAAGCCGCATGGCAGACAGCCGTGCATGTGCTCCTGGAGCAGCCTATACACAGCTTAGCCACAGCCAGGGTGAGCCAAAAGGACCCTGTTCTCCCAGTATCAGGGATCTGAACTCTGATCGCTGATCACTGCTTCTGATCACAGAAGTGCAAGGAGATGAACAGCAGAGTTTTGTGTGTTATTGAAGTTAAACTGGTATAAATTCAAATTAGAGCATGTTATAACTTTAAGATATCAAATGTAATCTTTGTGGTTCCTCCACAAAGGAAATAGCTATAGAATATCCACAAAAGGAAATTAAAAAGGAATTTAAACATTTCTCTACAAAAACTCAACTAAAAACAAAAGAAAGGGCGCCTGGATGGCTCAGTCGGTTAAGCATCCGACTTCAGCTCAGGTCATGATCTTATGGTTCATGAGTTAAAGCTGTGGTAGGGTCCCCACCCTAAGGAAATAAAAAAAAAGAACATCTCAAGGCAACCTTGCTATTTGCATATGTGACAACATCCCTCCCGACTGGTAACATGAGACCATTTAATCAGACTGTATGTTTGTGTGTTGCCATGTACGGGAGACAAAGAAGTAAAAAATATCTTTAAAAATACCATGCCACATGGTGTTCAGGGCTCAGTTCTTTGGGTATGAACCCAACTGAGTGATGCCGGCTGGAATAAAGTTGCTTCCTGGAAAGAAAAGCCTCAGTGTCATGACATGTGCAAGAATCCTGCTACAGAGCCTGGAGCCTGCTTCAGATTATGTGTCTCCCTCTCTCTCTGATCCACCCCCACTCATGCTCCTTTCTCACAAAAAAATAAAAATTAAAAAAATAAAAAATAAAAATTAAATAAAATTTTTTCAAAGACACAGGTTGAAAGTGAAAGGATGGGAAAAGGTATTCCAGGCAAATAGCACCCAAAAGAGAGCAGAGGTGGCTATACTAATATCAGGCAAAATAGACTTTAAAAAAAAAAGGTTACCAAAGACAAAGGACATTATATATTAATAAAAAGGTCAACATATCAAGAAGATGTAATAATTATAAACATTTACATGCCTATTGAACTTCAAAATATATGAAACAAAAACTGGTAGAATTGAAGGGAGAAATAGGCATAATAAAGAGTACAACAGAGATAAATGAAATCATGAATAGAAAGACAACAGAGTAAATCAATGAAATCCAAAGTTGGTTCTCCAAAAAGATCAACAAAATTGACAAAACCTTTACCTAGATGGACAAAGAAAGACTTAAATTACTAAAATCAGAAATGGGATGTTACTATCAATTCTGCAGAAATAAGAATTATGTAAGAGAGTGCTAAGAACATTTGTACACCCAAAAATTGGATAACCTTGATAAAATGGACAAATTCCTAGAAGCACAAAATCTGCCAAGACTCAATCATGAAGAAATAGAAAATCTGAAGAGACTTACAAGTAGTAAGGAGATTGAGGCAATACACCAAAATCTCCCAACAAAACAAAATCTTGAATCTGATGAATCTCTCACCAAGTCTACCAAACACTTAATGAAGGACTAATACCAATCCTTCTCAAACTTTTCAAAAAAAAAAATTGAAGAGGTGGGAACACATATTTCCTAACTCATTCTATGATGCTAGCATTATTCTGATACCAAAGCCACACCTACAAGAAAACTACAGACCAACGTTCTTATAAACATTGATGCAAAAATCCTTAACAAAATACTAGGAAACAATTCAGCAGTGTACTAAAAGGATTATACACCATGACCAAATGGCATTTCTTCCTTGTCTGCAAGGGTGATCTGAAGTATGAACATCAATCAATATTATATCCCACACCAACAGAATGAAAGGAAAAAGTAAACACGTGATCATCACAACTGATGCAGAAAAAGCATTTGACAAAATTCAGCACCCTTTCATGATAAAACAGTTGACAAACTACAAATAGCAGGAAACTACTTCAACATAATAAAAACCATTTATGAAAAACCCACAGCAAACAGTCCGTGGTGAAAGACCATGTTTTTCCTGTAAGATCGGGAATAAGACAAGGATGCCCACTTTCCCCACTTTTTTTTTTTAGTTTATTTATTTTGAGAGAAAGAGGGGGAGAGAGAGTGCCCAAGTGCAAGCAGAGGAGGGACAGAGACGGAGAGAATCTCAGCAGGGGTTTGAACTCACAAATCATGAGATCATGACCTGAGCCAAAATCAAGAGTTGGATGCTCACCCAACTGAGCCACCCAGGCACCCCACTTTCACTACTTCTTTTCAACATACTATTGGAAGTTCTAGCCAAAGCAGTTAAGCAAGAAAAATAAATAAAAGCCATCCAAAGTGGAAAGAAAGAAATAAAATTATCTGTTTTGCAGATGATATGATCTTATATATAGAAAATCATAGAGAGTACACAAAAAACTATTAGAATTAATGAACAAATTCAGCAAAGTAACAGGATACAAAGTCAACACACAAAAACCAGCTGTATTCCTACATATGAACAATGAACGATCTGAAAGGGAAGTTACAAAAATAATTCCATTTACAATAGCATCCAAGAGAGCAAAATACTTAGGAATTAAGCAAGGAGGTGAAAGATTTGTACAATGATAACTACAAAATATTGCTGAAAGAAATTAAAGAAGGTATAAATAAATGGAAAGACATCCCATGTTCATGGATTGGAAGACTTAATAGTGTTAAAGTGTTAACACTAGCCGAAGCATTCTACAGATTCTAAAAACAATATATAGATTCAATCCAATTCCTATTAAAATTCCAAGGACTTTTTTTTTTTTTGGCAGAAATGGAAAACCCCATTCTAATATTCATGTGGAATCTCAAGGGACCCTGAATAGTCAAAACAATCTCAGAAAAGAAGAACAAAATTAGAGGACTCAAGTGTCCATCTGCAAATGAAAGGATATACAAATGTGGCATCCATACAATGGGTTATCATTCAGCTTTATAAAGGAGGGAAATTCTGATACAGGCTACAACATGGATGAACCTTGAGGACTTTATTCTAAGTGAAATGAGCCAGTCACCAAAAGACAAATACTACCCAATTCCACTTATTTTATTTTAGGTCCTTAGAGTAGTCAAAATTATATATAGAGAAAATAGAATGGTGGCTGCCAGGGGCTGGGGGCAGGAGAGAATGGGGAGTTAGTGATTAATGGGTATAGAGTTCCAGTTTTATAAGATGAAGAGTATAGATGGTGGGGACGGTTGCTCAACAAGGCAAATATATTTAATACCACGGATGATGCAGTTAAAAAGGGCCCAGACATGGGGCGCCCGGGTGGCTTAGTCGGTTAAGCGTCCGACTTTCACTTAGGTCATGATCTCGCGGTTCGTGGGTTCGAGCCCCACGTCAGGCTCTGTGCTGACAGCCAGCTCAGAGCCTGGAGCCTGTTTCAGTCTGTGACTCCCTTTCTCTCTGACCCTCCCCTGCTCACACTGTCTCTCTCTCCTAGAAATAAAAATTTTTTTAAAAAATTAAAAAAAAAAGGGCCCAGACAGCAAATTTTATGTGTATTTTATCACAATTTTAAAAATAAGTTAAAAAATGTTTAAAAAAATTTTTTTATGTTTATTTTTGAGAGAGAGTCAGAGACAGAGACAAAGGGCAAGTAGGGGAGGGGCAGAGAGAGAGGGAGACACAGAATCCAAAGCAGGCTCCAAACTCTGAGCTGTCAGCCCAGAGCTCGACACAGGTCTCAAACCCACAAACGGTGCTATCAAAGTCAGACACTTACCTGACTGAGCCACCTGGGCGCCTCGAAAAGGTCTTTTAAGAATGGAAATGTAGTTTTAAAATATCTGTCTGTAATTCAAGTTTGGGGAATCCATTTTTTAAAATTCTCTCTCGTGACATGGATGCATTGCAGAAGTTTTCTCTGTCCTGGTTTTTCAGTGCTTATCTTTGAATTTATTGTGATCAGCATCAGCCTTCAGACACCTGTTACATTGTCCTCGTGTTTGTATGTACAGTTGGTCATAGTGTTATAGAAGTAGAGAGAATAGGTATTATATTATTTCTTGACTCTGGATATAATCCTGCCCTGTCTTGGAGGGCAAGGTGACTTCTCCAAGGCCACTACATTATATATGCAAAGTTTCCACCAATTGCACAGCCCCTGATCCCTGCTGTCTTCTCCACCACGACTCCAATATACGCCTGCATTTAAAATCTGGAATGAACAGGGCTGCCTGGGCAGCTCAGTCAGTTAAGCGTCTGACTTCGGCTCAGGTCATAATCTCCCAGTTCATGGTTCGAGCCCCATTTCGGGCTCTGTGCTGACAGCCTGGAGCCTGCTTCGGATTCTGTGTCTCCCTCTCTCTCTGCCCCTCCCTTGCTGGTGCTCTGTCTCTCTCTGTCTCTCAAAAATGAATAAATGTTAAAAAATAAAAATTTTTTAAAAAGTATGAATAAACAAAAGTTTTTTTAATAAAATAAAATCTGGAATGAAGACCATCTTTACTTTGATTAAAAAGGAAATTAAAAAGTCTTCATTTATTTTTATTCTCTTAAAACAGGATGGCAGAGATACAAACGCAGTCTTAAATTATGTTTAAAACCCTAGGAAATAGGTAACACAGCTTCCATTTTGCAAATAAAGAAACTGAGGCTCACAAAGATTGAACTTACTTGCCCCAAATCAGGTCAGCCTGGCTTTAGAGCCCATGTCCCTACTCCATTTCTTCATAAAAATCCATTACGTGCATAAATATTTTATGATAGCACTTAATGGAAACTGTCCGGATTTCCCAGGCATGCCTGGGCGTGTTCTGAAGCTTAATTTAATATTTCAAAGCATGTAGGTGCTTAGAAATCAGAAAATTCTGACCAACTTTGAAGGGAAAATGTCATGTTTTAATCCTGAGGTGGTAGCCTTTCCTACAAATAGTTCTCATACCATAGCTTTTGTTTTAAAAATTGAACTGGATTGTTTTCCAGTGATTAAAAAAAAAAAAAAGGAAATTACATAAACATGCGTCTTCTGAGAACTCATCTGGAAGGCAGACGCGGTGTTCTCTGTGGGTCCCTCAGGAGGCTACTTCCAAGTGCAATGTTACAGCCACTCTGGCAAATTGATAATATCCTTTAATTATGTGCCGCTTGGATCTCTCTTCATCACTGCAAGATCTAGAAAAAAAAAATTGCAGTCATCTGCTTGTGTTTACACAGGGTTTGCCTCACAGAATCCCCAGAGGCGGGTGCAGCCCCGGGTCAATGGATGTGGTGGAATTTGGTTTGAGACAGAAAGACACCCAGATGGTCTAGTACATTCCTAAGGCTTAAGCTCAGTAAAGCAGCAGCAGGGTAATTCCAAACATCCTCAGAAGGTTTGACAAATTTTCCAGATCCCTCCTGCAAGCCTTGTTGAGTATATTCAGAAAGCCTTGTCTGATATGTGCCTGTGTATTGTCTTTGGGACACGCATAATGATAATAACAAATACCGAGCATCACCCTATTAAATGCTTCACATACATTAGCCCATTTAGTTGGCAAAATACCCTTGGAAGTCAAGATTAACATCCCGGTTTTAGAGAACAGGACACGGGGGTGTGGGTAGCGGTGTAGCTGCAAATATGTCTTAGCACAGTGAAAGAGAGCTGAGATCAGAACCAGTTGGTCTGACTCCGAAGCCCTCACCCTACACAGGTCACCTGTTAGAGCTTCAGAGCAAGGGCCCGAGCCTCAGGCAAGCATGCCACAGATGCTTCCTAGACTGTTAAATCTCTTTCTTACTCACATGCTGCCTTACACTTGAGTCCAAAATAGTTGCAGTGATCAGAGAAGTCAGCTGAACCAGGAAGGGCGCCGCTGTCCGGTTCAGTGTCTCCATGACAATGTCCGATTATTCCTGCACCTATAGACTTCCGGTGCCTTGTATATTTCAGAACGATTGGGGGTTTCCTGTGGTGATGCCTGATAAAAGGAAATTGAGAGCAGCTAATATTTCTCTTTTTGTAGGACCCGATATTTGTGGATTTGATATCAAGAAAGTTCACGTTATTTTACACTTCAAGAATCAGTATCACTCAAACAAGAAATCAATCAGGTGTAAGGTAAACGCTTCTGTGTTCAAAGCTGTGATTGTATTAACTCTTTTTTTTTTAATGTTTATGTACTTATTTTGAGAGAGAGAGAGAGAGAAGGGAAAGGGCGGAGAGGGAGGGAGAGAGAGAATCCCAAGCAGGCTCCACACTGTCAGCACAGAGCTTGAACTCACATGCTCTGAGATCATGCCCTGAGCTGAAATCAAGAGTTGGACGGACTCAGCCACCCACCCACCCGTGTTAACTCTTAATGATAACATAAATTTAGAGAAAATAGTTCTGATCTTAAAATCCGTCACTGAGCCAGGGATGGGGCTTAGCAAACACACCCCTGTGTCCCAGGTTTCCAGTTTAGCAGGCTTGTCAGAGACACTTGCGTACTCCTTTGACTTGTTTTCTGAGGTTTGTACCCATCGGGAGGGCATACTCACTTTTTACCGTGAGCTGTGACATTGCGTTATAATTTGCCTTATAACAGTTACAATAGTATAGTCACACTTCAGCTGTATCCGTCCTCACCATGGACTAAAGTATTCAGGATGGGAAGCAAAACATCCTGGAGAAAGTAATTTTCAAAATACCAAAACATTTACCAATGGGAATGTTTCTAAAGTGAAAGCATACTTGTTTACTTTTTGCCACGGATCCTGTGAAAATAACACTTGTTGCCGCGGGGCCCGCTTCCTAACTCCATGGCCCTGCCCAGGGCTTCTCCAAACAGGCAGCTTGCCTCGGGTCCCTGGCGCTGGGCCTACGGAAGGGAAGTACACTTCCCGTTGTACCCCCTCTGTTTGAATGTAGCCACCAGGAAGCAGGGGCCCAGAGCTTCCACATGGGGGGGGCCCTCTATGAGTCTGGATAAATCTGGGCAGGAGGCCGGGGTGCATTGGAGAGCACAGTGACTGCATGGAGGGGAAGTGTCCATAATCGCCTCTTACTCAGTCCTGACCCAAGCAGGGCTGTGCTTGGTCTCCACACCAAGCCCCAGTGAGCCTCCTGTTGGCAGCCGGGCTCCTCTTGGGCTCCCACCCACCGACTTGTGGCTGCAAAGGATCATCAGGTCCTCTTTATATATTTATTTATTTTTAATGTTTTTTATTTATTTCTAGGAGAGAGAGAGAGACAGCGTGAGCAAGGGAGGGTCAGAGAGAGAGGGAGTCACAGACTGAAACAGGCTCCAGGCTCTGAGCTGGCAGTCAGCACAGAGCCCGACACGGGGCTCGAACCCACGAACTGCAAGATCATGACCTAAGCGAAAGTCGGACGCTTAACCGACTAAGCCACCCAGGCGCCCCATCATCAGGTCCTCTTGAAATGGAGAGGCCTGCCATCCCTGCTGTAGGGGTGAGGGAGAGCTCGAAGGCCAACTTAGTGCACAGGTTTTACAACTGATTCCCCAAGAAGTTGTTCAGTTGCACATCGGATGTGTGGGAGAGACCGGGGATGACACTACAGAGGCCGTGAAGTCCGGCGTGCGCTGTGCTGGGGAGGTCAGAGCGTGACCAGCACCGGGCCGCAAGGCTCTGGGGCCCTGAGCGGCTCCCGCAGGCTGATGTTGCCGTCAGATGTGTGCTATTTCTGCACCTGTTAGAAAAAGAAAAGATGCTTCTGTGGAAGGAGCACTGACTCACAGCAGGTAGTTGGCGTTCCAGTCTTCCCAGTGAGGGAGGAGCAGCGTCTCCAGTGGGTCTGATTCACTCTTCGATGCTGTGAAGGAAAGGCTGAGAATCTCCCCAGCAGGCGGTGGTCAGCCCTCAGGGGGCTTCAAGGAGAGGGTCAGATCTGCATGTTAGAAAAATACCTCGGATGTTCTGGGGGGCAGGGGCCGGAGGGATGGGGTGATTGATAGGCAGGGAGAAGGGTGAGGCTGTTAGGCCAAGGCTTCAAGGCTTCAACAGGATGCAGAACATGGGACTGCTTTTGACAGATAATTCAGGGGTGGGACCCAAAGGACTTGGTGATGTTTGGAATTCGGCTCCTAGGTATGTGGACGATGAATCTCAGCAGCACTGCTATTAATCAGGGAAAACAAAGACCAGTGAGGGGCCAGGGCACACGTGAGAGCTGTTTGGAACTGTTGTTTGTAAAATCCTGGCAGACATCCAGGTAGAGGTGTCCAGTAAGTTGTTGGAAACTCCGCTCTGAAGCTCAGGCCAATGGTTGGAATTAAAGATCCTGGCTTGGATCCATTGCATATGTGCAGGAGTGGATGTTAGCCCTTAGGAGACTCTGCACTTGTGGTCAGATCCTGGAAGGTGCCAGCAACCTGGCCAATGAGTCCAAAGTCTAAATTAGGAAAGGTGAGAGGAGACAAAGACGGGCAGAGAGCGAGGAGAGAGCATGGGGAGAAGCGTGTTGTCAGCTGTCACAGTGAGCTACAGAGGCTGAGAGGAACACGGAGCAGACAGAACCATTGCCCATGGTGTGGACAGCAGCCTGTGTGTCCTGCAGAGCAGAGCAGGGGGTACTGAAAAGGCTTTTACTCTTGGCTCTTAGCAGGGGGAGAATCCTCCTGATGGACAGTGGTTCCCAAACCTAAGCAGCGTCAGCACCTCTGGAAGGTCCGTGAAGGACACTAGAGGGTTCACTCAGGTGCTGATACAACAGGTCAGGCTGACCCGGTGGCAGACATTTCTTGGGCAGCGCCAGTGACAATGACCGGGTAGCCCCACTTTGAGAACCGATGGCTGCCGGAGCATGGCGCCGGAGTCCCCTCTGCTGCTGACAGGCAGGCACATCCTGGGCACCCCAACCTCCCCAGACACCTGCCCATCTACCCCCCCCATCTCTCACTTATTGAATGCTTGCTGAATCCTTCCCTTGTGTCTGGCCTGGGGTTTTTAACTGTGACCAAGAGATGTACCAGGCCTGCCCTTGCAGAGCTTAAATTGTTGGGCGGCTCAGAACGTTAGGAAGCTCCCCTCTGTGTTGAACAATAGACTGGGCTTCATTCGGTATCTTTCAGAACACGGAACAGGAAATTGTTTTCCACACAACTTTTCATAAACCAAACAGGGCAGCGGCGTTTGGCTTACATGAAGACCCCTGTCATAACCACCTGTGGGATTCTAGGTGGGAACCATTATCTACACAGAAGGGAATTAGCCACTCCAGAGAAGTCAGCTGGTGGTGAGGAAGTTTTCTACAAGGGGGTGATTTCTTCTGTAGGCCACATTTTGTAGTCAAGTCAACCCCCGCCCCCAGAAATGCTCTTCTGGTTGTTTGTAGCAAAGCTTTGATCAACAGCGACTTAAATCACATAGTAGACCTGCCCTGAAATGTCAAAGTCTCATCCTTACCCTTTCTCCCCTTAAAACGTTCAGGTTGATGGATTTACCCACCTCTATGCTCTGGTCTTAAGACCAGACCTCACTTACGAAGTGAAAATTGACGGTCAATCCATCGAATCTGGTGACATCGAGTATGACTGGAACCTGACGTCACTTAAGAAGATGGAGAAGTTCTCTGCAGAGTCCAAGGATGGGGACCAGGCACAAGATGACAAATCCCAGGTGTGCATTTTCCGCAAACAACCCCACAGGGCGTGCCAGCGGAGTTTGTGAGGACGCAGGTCCTGTGCGCTTGCTGCAGGGCTGGTGACCGTGATCCCCACATGGTCACAATCAAAGTGCCCTCCCTGGAGCATTTGCCGCCAAAACCAGCCGTGTAGCTCCTCCCTTCCAGGGATCGTGAAAGGGTCTTACAATATCTGAGATGAAATCGAGCAAGTTTTGTTTTTTTAACTGATCCGTTGTTTTTGTGTTTGTTTTGTTTTGTTTTATTTATTTCTAGGAGAGAGAGAGAGAGCGTGAGCAGGGGAGGGTCAGAGAGAGAGGGAGTCACAGACTGAAACAGGCTCCAGGCTCTGAGCTGGCAGTCAGCACAGAGCCTGACGCGGGGCTCGAACCCACGAACCACGAGATCATGACCTAAGAAAGTCGGACGCTTAACCGACTAAGCCACCCAGGTGCCCCAACTGATCCGTTTTTTTTAAAGGATAATGCATCAGCAATCTTTATAATAATGATTTTTTAAAAAAATTTTGCTATTTTGAATCCGAACATGGAGTAGTTTTTGAGCATCACAACCAAGACTCAGTTAACATAATGGGTCTGCATGAGTTTCCTAGGGTTGCTTAACAAAGGACCACAAAGTGGGTGGCTTAAAATGACAGAAGTGTATGGGGGGGGTGCCTGGGTGGCTCAGTCAGTTGAGCGTCTGACCTCAGCTCAGGTCACAGTCTCACGGTTCGTGAGTTTAAGCCCCACCTTGGGTTCGCTGCTGTCAGCAGAGCCTGCTTCTGATCCTCTGTCTCCCTCTCTCTCTGCCCCTCTTCCACTTGTGCTCTCTCAAAAATGAATAAAAAATTAAAATAATGACAGAGGGACACCTGGTGGCTCAGCTGGTTAAGCGTCTGACCTCAGCTCAGGTCATGATCTCACGGTTTGTGAGTCCAAGTCCCGTGTCAGGCTCTGTGCTGACAGCTCAGCGCCTGGAGCCTGCTTCGGATTCTGTGTCTCCCTCTCCCTCTCTGCCCCTACCCGACTCACGCTCTGTCTCTCTCAAAAATAAATAAACAGTAAAATTAAAAGAACAAACAAAAACCAAAGCGCAGAATGGCAAAGAAACTGACCTTGGAGCCCTCTGGCTGTGCAGGAGAAGACACAGGTCTTAGGATGAAAGTCCTCACTGCCTCTGTGCTACAGGGTTGCCAGCTAGCAGCGCTGTGTGCCTTAGGGCTGAGCGTACTTGAGGTGGGTCCCTGGTGGAGCCTAATCACACGTCCAGAAGCTGGCCTCCAAACTGGCCATGTTTTCTCCATATGTTCAGTTCCGTGTGAGCTCCTAAGGAAATTAGTTCATTATGGCATTATGATTTAATAGCCTGCGATTATAAGGAGCCAGCTACTCGGGTTGCATTGCGCCCATTTCCTGGTCCCAGCACAAGAGTGGCTTCATCTGTTGCCAGTTGAGGTGAGCAAAAAGCGGACGGGAGCCGCCAAATCTTACATGCCAATCATTGAGAAATATGCAATATTTCACAGATACACAGTATCATGGAAAAGCCCCAGTCTTTTTTTGTTTGTCATTTTTTGAGAAAGAGTGTGTGTGAGCAGGGGAGGGGCAGAGAGGGGGAGATAGAGGATCCCAAGTGGGCTCTGTGTTGACAGCAGCAAACCTGATGCAGGGCTCAAACTCAGGAACTGTGAGATCATGACCTGAGTTAAAGTCGGACGCTTAACCAACTGAGCCACCCAAGTGCCCCAGGCTAAGTGCAAAATGTTATAATTTTTCAGTTATTCTGAAAGAGAAAACATCATTATACACAACTTTTATGTTTTCGTGTTTTTTTAAAGTTTTTATTTATATATTTTGAGAGAGAGAGAGTACAAGCAGGGGAGGGGCAGAGAGAGAGGGAGAGGATCCCAAGCAGGCTCCATGATGTCAGCACAGAGCCCAACGTGGGGCTCGAACCCATGAACCATGAGATCATGACCTGAGCTGAGATCAAGAGTCAGATGCTGAACCAGCTAAGCCACCCAGATGCCCCCTGTTTTTATATGTTTATCTGAATATTAATCTATAGCGCCTTTTCTTCATCCATTTATTTTTTTTTTTAGTTTTAAAAAAATGTTTATTTTTGAAAGAGAGAGAGACAGAGAGCAAAAGGGGGAGGAACACAGAGAGAGGGAGACACAGAATCTGAAATGGGCTCTAGGCTCTGAGCTGTCAGCACAGAGTCTGACACAGGGCTCGAACCCACAAACTGAGATATCATGACCTGAGCCCAAGTCGGATGCTGAACCGACTGAGCCACCCAGATGCCCCATCCTCATCCATTCATTTATTCAACAAGTATTTGTTCAACACCTCCTAAGCCATATACATATACATATATATAGATGGGTGTATATATGAGTGCATGCATACATGTGTATATGTGTATACAAGCGTACATGTATGTTAATGTGTGCATGTGTATCATACACGCACGTTATACATGTGTGTTCATATGTTGTATGCATGCATGTGTGCATGTATGTGTATGCATGTATCTATATGTGTATACTGTGGCTGTTAATATATACATGTATGTACATAGTGTCTAAATAACATAACTGCTTTTCTCCTGCTACCCAGCAATCCCCATGTAAATCCTGGAACATTTCTTGGTTGTCCAGCCCCTCTCTCTGGAACATTCTATATATGACTGTGATGTAGAAGACAGACCACCTAACCAGCAGTGACTATGTGGCCCCGCCCCCCGACATCACTTTTGTCCCATCATTTTTAACTTTAGCCTCTCTGTTGAGTTTTCCAGACTTCTGTTCCTCTCACCAGCTTGGGAAGGGTGGTGTGATCACGCCGAGGCTTAGGGGGAAAATCCGGGCAGCGTGTGGCCCTGAAACCCTCCGTGGGACTGAGAACACTTAGCACTTGGCCCCTTGATCACCAAATTGGTGGGCAAATTGCGACCAGGGCCGTAGGCCTGCTCCTGCCTCTTGGTAGCTAAGAATTTCTTTTCCCAAATCTGAGATTCGATTCCTCCCTCCCCACCCCCCCATGTTTAAGGACTGGGAGAAGCATTTTCTGGATGCCAGTGCCAATAAGCCAAGCGACTGGAACAGCAAACTGGACGGGGACTGGCAGGCGCCGATGCTGCAGAAGCCTCCGTACCAGGTGGGTGGCATCTCTTCCCCACGCTGCCCCGTGGTGGCCCTCCCCCGCCTCTGCCTGCGTCCCTCCGGACGTCCACTTAGGGTCTGTCGTTGCAGGGTGGCCTGAAGCCAGAAGGTATAGACAAAGACGTTTGGCTCCATCAGAAGCTGAAAAACACCAACTATCTGACAGAGTACGACCTCTCAGAATTTGAGAACATCGGTGCCATTGGACTGGAGCTGTGGCAGGTCACTTGGCCTTACATTTGCTATCACCCGGGGGCACCTGGGGGGGCCTAGTAAGCTGAGCGTCCGACTTGATTTCTGTTCAGGTCATGATCCTGGGGTCTTGGGATGGAGCCCCATGTCAGGCTCAGCGCCTGAGCATGGAGCCTATTTAGGATTCTCTCTCTCTTTCTCTCTCTCTCTCCTCCTCCTCCTGCCCCTCCCCCCATAAATAAGTTAGTAAGTAAGCAAATAAAATAAATAAATAAAAAGATAGATAGATAAATAAATAAGTTGGCTGTAGTTTTATAACTCTGAGCTTCAGCCTAAACTCCTGCATTTGCATAGCTGGTATTCCTTGAGCTCCTACTGTGTGTCTGATACTCCTTGAATTCCTACTATGTGCCTGGTACCCATACCTGGACTCAGGACATAATTCAGCCATGGATAAAACAAACATCCTTCTGCCCCCCCCCCTTTTTTTTTTTTATATTTCCTGTCTGCCTCCCTGCCCTCTGGGAATTTGTCACTCCTCAGCCTGGAGCTGACCTGTGGGCCCCATCAGCTCTAGGACAAGATTGCAGCTTCTGATGTTTGCAGGGTCCGGGGTGGAGCCCGAGATCCTGCCTCCCCAGCAAGCTCCAGGTGGTGCTGCCGCTGCCCACAGCCAGCTTTACCCAGTAAAGTTCTCGGGCAGTGGTGGGCGGACATCACAGAGCGCTCTAGTCCCTCGAGTGCTTGTGAGTCTCCATGCCCAGGTAGCACCCAGACCAGTGAAATCAGCATCCCTGGGGGTGAGGCATCAGGAGTTTCTAAGCTTGCGAACCAGTCCCTTGGAGGGAAGGGGCGCTTCAGAAATGGGTTTAAGCACCTGCTGCTTTGGAGATCCAGTCACCATTAGGGCCCTGAACCACATACAATTGCTTCTGGGTACAAAGCTGTCATATTTCTCACATCAGTAAGGAAGGCCTTATTTTCATCCACAGGTGAGATCAGGCACCATTTTCGATAACTTCCTGATCACAGACGATGAAGCGTATGCTGACAATTTTGGCAAAGCCACTTGGGGGGAAACTAAGGTATGACACACACAATGGGCTTTTTGCTCATTATTCATTTATTTCTGTACTTGAGTGTAACATACAGGAAAGAGCTTGATGGATTTTTATTAGTGAACGTCCCACCAAGATCAAGGGACAGACCGGTACCAGAGTTCTGGAAACCTCCTCACACCCTCGCCCTGCCTGTAGCTGCCCCTCCCCTCCAACGAACCACTATCCCACGACCATACATTTGACCCCCTTTTGAAATTTGTATAACTGAGCCATCCAATACTCACTCATTCAGGCAGCGCTGTGAGGTTCATATTATCGAATACAGCAGCAGCTCATTCTTACTGGGTGAATATTCCAGAAGGTATATATCTGTTCTCTGTTGACGCAGCTTTGGATTGCTTCCAGCTTGTGGCCTCACTGATTAAGCTGTTACCATCATTCCCGTGCCTGCCTTTCAGTGGACACATGTCCAGGCCAGGAGAGGCTGGGTCACAAGGTCCCACACAGCCCATCGGTTTTCAATGTGTCATCCTCTTTTCTGTTTCCTTCTGCAGCGGATGAGGGTTACGGTTTATGCCGCATCTTTGGCCACACCTGGTATCATTGTCAGTTGTTGACAAGTCAGATTTACTGTAGTGTAATATATATACGGTAGGATTTACCCTTTTTTGGTGTAGAAGTCCACGGCTTTTGACAAACACATACAGTTGTGAAACCACCAACAAAGATCCAGAGGCAGGGATGCCTGGGTGGTTCAGTCGGTTAAGCATCTGACTTCAGCCCAGGTCAGGATCTCATGGTCCATGGGTTCAAGCCCCACATCGGGCTCTGTGCTGACAACTCGGAGCCTGCAGCCTGCTTCAGATTCTGTGTATATGTGTGTCTCTCTCTCTGCCCCTCCCCAGCTCACGTTCTGTCTTTCTCTCTCAAAAATAAACATTAAAAAATTTTTTTTAAAAAAGATCCAGATGTAGAACATAGGATCATCACCCCCCAAAGTCTCCTTGGGCCCTTTGTAGCCAAAGCCTCTCCCACTTCAGGCCTCCACCAATCTGGTATCTGCCCCTACAGCCTCGCCTTTCCCAAGTGTCACATAAATGGATTGCCCTAGCCTGTCGTCGTTTTGAGCCTGCTCCTCAAGCATAATGTGTCTGAGATTGAGCCATGTTGTTGGGGTGTCAGCCAGTAATTGGTTTCTTCTTATCGCTGAGTAGTTTTTTTTCATTTTCATTCTTAAAATTTTTTTTAAAGTTTATTTATTTACTTTGAGAGGGAAAGGAAGCAGGGGAGGGGCAGAGAGAGAGGGAGAAAGAGAGAATCCCAATCCCAATCCGCACTGTCAGCACAGAGCCCGATGCAGGGGCTCCAACTCACGAACCGCGAGATCACGACCTGAGCCGAGATCAAGAAGTCAGACACTTAACCAACTGAGCCCCCCAGACTCCCCATTGTTAGTTTTCTCTGCTCACCAGTTGGGTTGTTTCCAATTCTTGACATATGAACAAAGCTGTTATAACTATTTATTTACAGGTTATTTTGTGTGTGGATGTGGGCTTTCAGTTCTCCGGGATAACTAGCCGGGAATAGTCGGGTCCTACAAAAGATGTTTGCCCCCATAGGATACTGCCAGGCTGTTCCTGGAGGGGCTGGGCTCTCTCGCATCCTCAACGGCGCTGGGGATTGTGGGTTTCTCCAGCTTTGTAGTAGTGTCTCTGGTTTTAGTTTTCTTACCCTGATAACAAATGAAGGTTGGCACTGTTTTATGGCTTTTGTGGCCATTTGGATATCCTTTTTTTGTGAACTGCTTGAGTTTTATTTATTGTTTCAATTGAAGTGTAGTTGGCACACAATATTATATTGGTTGCAAGGGTACCATATAGAGACTCAACATTTATATGCAGTAAGAAATGCTCACCACAATAAGTCTAGCTAACACTCTTCACCATACAAAGTTATTACAATATTATTGACTATATCCTGCACATGACATCCCCATGACTTATTTATATTTTATACCTGGCAGTTTGTACTTTTTGATCCCCTCGACTCATTTTGCCCACCTTCTTTCACTCCCCACCCTCCACCGTGTCTGGTAAGCACCAACCTGTTCTCTGTAGCTATGAGCTTGTGCGTTTTTCTTTTTCAATTCCACATACAAGTGAGATCATATGGTATTTGTCTTTCTTCCTCTTACTTATTTCACTTAGCATAATGCCTTCAGGGTCCATCCATGTCGTTGCAAAGGGCAAGATTTCATTCTTTTTTATGGCCGAGTAATATTCCACTGTGTGTGTGAATCATATTTTCTTTACCTGTTCATTGGTCGATGGACAATCTGATTGCTTTCAGTCTTGGCTATTATAGATAATCTGCAATAAACATGGGGGCACAGATGTCCTTTGAGACAGTGCTTTCCTTTTCTTCAGATAAACACCCAAAAGTGGAATTACTGGATTATATGGAATTACTATTTTTAATTTGGGGGCAAGCATCATACTGTTTTCTGTAGAGGTTGTACCCATTTACATTCCCACCCACAGCATCTGAGGGATCCCTTTTCTCTATGTCCTTGGCCAGTGTTTCTTATCTCGTGTTTTTTTTGATAGTAGCCATTCTAACAGGTATGAAGTGATATCTCGTTGTGGTTTTAATTTGCGTTTTTCTGATGATGAGTGATGTTGAGCATCTTTTTTCTGTGCCTGTTGGCCTTCTGTATGTCTTCTTTGGGAAATATCTATTCAGATCCTCTGCCCTTTTTTTCCATCAGATATTTTTTGCTCTTAAGTTGTATAAGTTCTTTATACTTTTTGGATAAGAACCTCTCATTAGATACGATTTGCAAATATTTCCTTCCTTTCGGCGGGTTGCCTTTTCATTTTGTTGATGGTGAGGGAGTCATTTCTTCTTGAATCTGACTTCTCCCAGAAAACCTTACTAAAACTCCTTTTCAGTAATGACCACGGGAACCTTCTTGATGTTATCTGCACTGCTAACCCTTGTGTTGATCACATGTGCCTGGATTTTCCCAGTTAGGCTCAGAGGACTGCCCGTTCACTGCTCAGCTGGTTGAAGGACAGGGGCCCAGGTACTCTGAGAACAGAAAGAAGTGGGTGGGTGTATTTGTGTCCTGCGGCCGCTGTAACAAATTACCACAAACTGGCTGGCTTAACACAACACAGATCCATCACTTCACAGTTCTGGAGGCCCGGAGTCCAAAATCACTATCAGTGCACTGAAATCAAGGCCTCAGTGGGGCCATGCTCCCTCCAAGCGCTCTGCGGGAGCATCCTTCCTTCACCTCTTGCAGCCTCTGGTGGCTCCTAGTGTTCCTTGATTTGTAGCCGTGTGGCTCTGATTTCTGCCTCTGTCTTCACGTGGTCTTCTCCTCTGTGTATGTGCCCAATCTCTCCCTGCCTGTCTCCTACGAGGACGCTGGTGATGGAATTTAGTGTCCATTTGATGACCCAGGATAATCTTCCCACCTCAACATGCTTAACTTAATCATACTTGCAAAGACCCTTTTCCCATACAAGGTCCCAATTACAGGATCCAGGGATTAAGGCCGGGCATCCTTGGGGCCTCTTTGAAGCTGCGGTGTGGAGGTTTGTAGAAGGCAAGGGCAGGCTGAAGGTGGACCCCTGGTCCACTCATTGGAAACACAGCCCCCAGCGGCTAATGTCTCATATGTCTGTTTCTTTCTCCAAGGGCCCAGAAAGGGAGATGGACGCCATACAGGCCAAGGAGGAAGTGAAGAAGGCCCGTGAGGAAGACGAGGAGGAGCTGCTGATGGGCAAGTTTGGTGGGCAAGAAAACAGTTTCCAGAGATTTCATAGGAGGGACGAATTTTAGTCATTCCCACCCCAGATAAAGATGATTGGTAAAACCTCGTTTCTACTGTAATCTACATTTAAGAGTACAAACATCAACCTATGTGGTAATCTGTCCAATTTTCTTTGAAAACGTTCCTTTACTTCTCAGGGGGGTCGGCCTGGCTTTCCCTGGGGCCCCCTCCCTGCTGTGCACAGAGAGGTTTTCTCTCGACAAACCTGAGTGCTAGGAGCCAGAGGCCCTAGTCTGGCCCAAATCATGATGCTCTTCTCTTAGCCCCAAAAATGTTTTATAAATAAAAGTTAGTAAAACTGATTTTGAAAACTTTTTTTCCCTGCAGGCTGTAAATTACTGATAGCATATGCTAACCTTTTCCAATACAAATCTTTTTCTTTTTTTTTTTAATTTATTTTTGACAGAGAGGCACAGTGTGAGCAGGGGAGGGACAGAGGGAGAGGGAGACACAGAATCCGAAACAGGCTCCAGGCTCCAAGCTCCAAGTGCTCAGCACAGAGCCCAATGCGGGGCTCGAACTCACAAACTCCGAGATCATGACCTAAGCCGAAGTCGGACCCTTAACCAGTTGAGCTACCCAGGCGCCCCTTTAATATTTTCATTAAAAAAGATTTAAAAAAAATTTTAAGTAGACCCCATACCCAATATGGGGCTTGAACTCATATAACTCCAAGACCAAGAGTCAAATGCTCTACTAACTGAACCGGCCAGGTGCCCTAAATAATTTGCCTTTTTAAAGTCCTACATAGCAGCCTTCTGATTTGAAGACACCCATTTTCACACAGAAATATGTGTTGGAAAGTAATACAATTTAGGACATCAGGAATTTGAGTCCAGTGATATTACAAATAAGCAGAAAACATTAGAAATTATATGTGACATATGCTGGGTGATCAATGCGAAAAGTCTGCTGCGGAAGTGAAATTCTGGCAAGTTTTGTTCTCGCTTTGGTTGAAGGTGGCAGACCTCCAAATGTGGACTTTTTGACTGATGGCTGACAGTTTATTGGGGGCTGGTTATCGCTCTCAGAAACAAAAGACACTTTACTGGAAGTGCAGGGTTGGGATCCCACTGTCTACCTCTTTAATCTCCGAATGGTCAGAAGTGACTGAGGAAAGAGGCAGAGCCAGGCTTAGAGAGAAAAGGCTGCAGACAGTTGTGTGAAGATGGGTCAGACCCGCTCAGACCCTGCAGAGCTCAGGTTTTGGAGCACTGCCATCCTGGAGAACTTTCTGTGATGATGTTGCCCATTTGCACCGGCCAATATAGTAGCCACTGGCCACACCTGAGCCCTTGAAATGCGGCTGGTTGCACTGAGGAATGAATTTTAAAACAGATTAATAAACATACTGGCTTTAGGGTAATTTTAGGTTCTCGGCCAAACTGAGCAGAAAGTACAAAGAGTTCCCATATACCCCCACTCCTACACCCCCCCCCCATCTCCACCTTCCCCCATCAATATCCCTCAACACGATGGGACATCTGTCACAGCTGATGAACCTAACACATCATTATCTCCCAGAACCCATAGTATACAGTAACATTCACTCTTGGTGTTGTACATTCTCTGGAATGTACAAATTTAAACTTACTGAGCCAGCCTGATGGGCGGCCGCCATGTTGGACAGTGCAGCTCTGTCTGGTGAGAGAGGCCCAGTGTGGTGGATCACTGCCCATGTGGTGGGTACAGGGGTAAGAGGGAATCCCAGGCCGCTGGCTGGGTGGGACTCACACCACTGAGCCTCTGTTTCCAGTCAAGAGGACGCAGGAGAGTGTCTGTTGTCCTTGCCTCTGTAGGCTCTGACACCAAGGCTGGAAGCCTGCGTATAACGTTTCACCGACACCTGCACCCATTGGTGTCCTGTCATGTTCTGTCAGAAAGAAGTGGGAAAAGCAGGTGGAGAGGAGAAGCCATTTTTTTCAGGCTTCTGCTGGCACCTTAGGCCATGGTGAGAACAAAGCAGGGACTTTAAGGATGGGCAGAAACAGCAGTGGCTGGTGAGGGCGGGCATCTGGGTTCCTGCTCAGGGCCCAGTGATTCTGGGCTTTGGGGTAACACCTTTTTCCCTTTTGACCTTTAGTCTTAGAAGGGCTAGCAGCTTCCTACAGTTACTAATCTTTAGGCAACCTTATATTCCTGTTCTGTTTTTCCCATACTTTTGTACTCATTCTCCTATACAAAATGTCCTCTGTGGTAAATATCTAAAAGGATTTTTCCTGGGATGCCTAGGTCACTTAGTCAGTTAAATGTCCGATCTTGGTTTTGGCTTCTATCATGATCTCATGATTCATGGGTTCATGCCCTGTATTGAGCTCCATGCTGTCAGCACAGAGCCTGCTTGGGATTCTTGCTCTTTCCCTCTGTCTCTGCCCTTCCCTTGGGTGCGTTCTCTTTCTTTCTCTCTCAAAATAAGTAAATAAACTTAAAAAATATTTAAGAAAATAAAATGACTTTTCCTTATGGAACACAGACTAATAAAGCACTCAAGACAGCTAAAAGCATCCATCACCACACCTGCACCACTAGGGCTTTCTGGTTGACCGACTCCCTTCCATCCATCCATGCTCAGTACATTTTCCCTGCTGCATCCAGAGTCGCCATTCTAGAACACAAACCTGATCATGTTCAAAACCCTCTGGTGGCTTCCCATTGCTCTTTTTTGGGGAAGGGGGCAGAGGGAGAGGGAGAGAGAATCCTTTTTTTTTTTTAAATGATTATATTCATTTTAGAGAGACAGAATGAGAGTAGGGAAGGGCAGAGAGAGGGAGACGCAGAATCCGAAGCAGGCTCCAGCCTCTGAGCTGTCAGCATAGAGCCCCAAGTGGGGCTCGAACTCACGAGCCATGAGATCATGACCTGAGCCGAAGTCAGACGCTCAACTGACTGAGCCACCCAGACGCCCCTTCCCATTGATCTTTATACAGGGAACAGAGGGGTGAAGGAGCATGACGAGACTGAAAGCTTAGAGCAGACTGCAGAGCACTCTCAAGAGGAGGCCAGATGACACATGGTCTCACATCACTGCTCTTTACTCAGGGGTGTCTCATAAGACCACCAGCAGCTTTTGAGACTCTGAAATGGAAGAGGGAGACAGGAAGCTCTGCCCCACCCCGAGATCACATGGCCTTTCAGCTTGCCGGTCTGAGCAACAGGGCCTGGTCAGGCTCACTGTGCCACCATCACAGGAGGGCCGGTAAGGGGAGCCCACCTGCCCTGCAGAGTCCTTGCGGTCAGCTGCCTGGCTGGACCTTCCTCTTCACCCTGGTAGTGGAATCTGGCCACAGATGCGTGTCTGTCCCTAGCCATTGGAAGACAAAACGTCTAAGAAATAAATGCCCCCTCCAGTACCGACTCTCCAGCAAACATCAGGCGCCTGCTCTGTGCCAGGCACAATGTGAGACACGGAGGTGTAACAAAAAACAAAAGCAAGCATATATTACCATTCCCACTTCTCAGAAGAGGGGACTGGGGGCTCTGAGAAAGTACTTAAGTGACTTGCCAAGGTGATTTGCCTCCTGCTAGAAATGGGAGCTGGGAAATCATCACCCACCCCACACACGTACACCCTATCCTGGGAACAGGCAGCGTTGCTGGGCACGGCGAGGTTTCTGACGCTCTGCGGGGTGCGCAACAACCTGCCCATAAGGATTTGCCTGACGCACGGGAAAGGGAATGGCACCTGAAGGAATGACAGCATGTCAGACTTAAGTAGCGGGCGGAGGGTTAAAGGGACAGAAATGCCTGACTCACACCGTGGGACCCGCGCTCCCCACCGGCCCCGCCCCCTCCTGGCCTGGGGGAGGTGTGCACGGCCCCGCCCTCGACCCGCCCTCGCCCCCGCCCCTTCAGTTTCGATTGCGCGTGCGCGGCCCTGCTTCGGCCCCGCCCCCTCCCGGACTCAGCTGCGCGCGCACCGCCCCTCACACCCGTGCGCACGCTCGGCCCCGCCCCCGTCTCCCCGGCGCTCGGAGCCCGAGTCGGCGGGAAGATGGCGGCTCCGCTCATCCCGCTCTCCCAGCAGGTATGGGCCAGCGGCGGGGGGTGCAGCGCCGGGGCGTAGGGCGCGAGGCGGACGCCGCGTGGAGACCGATGCGCGGGGAGGCCCACCAGGGCGGCGGTGGCTCGCGCTGACGGGCCTGTGCGGAGGGAGGGCGAGTGGGCGGGCGGTCCTGAAGGTGACAGGCCGGCCCGGCCCGCGGCCTCCCGCTCCCTGGCGACCCTCTGCGGGCGGCGTCCAGGCGGGGCTGCTGCACGGTTGTGCATAGTTCAGGGCCCGGGCCCGGCTACGAGTCCGGCCTTAGCCGCGGCTCCCAGACCGGGCGATGCACGGTGGCACTAGGCTCTCACTCGGGGAGGTGGGCGAGGGGAGCGAGCCTTTCTGTGGGTGCGACGGCCCCGCGAGTCTTTGTTTTCTGCCGGGTCCCAGCGCCGGGGAGGATGGTGTCCCCGCCGGGATGAAGGGCAGACCCCTGCCAGAGCCAGGACCCTCCAGCAGAGCGATCCCGGACTCATCCCTCTCTCCCTTACGAGCTGTTTCTGCGACCCTTAAATTGAGAAAGAGGAGCTCGCACGTCTCCTTTCTGCGTCTTCACATCCGCCTGATGGTCTCATTAAGGGGCAGTAACAGCGGCGCGACACATATAACATGCAAAGAAGAGCCTTGCGCAGGCAGCCTTGCTTTCTGGGAGGGACGTTCATTCATTTATCTGTCGGTCGACGTTGGGCCAGGTGCTGGGAGCGCAGCAGTCACCCAGACAGACAAGGTCGCTGCTCTCCTGGAGGTGACACTCTTACGGGTACTAGAAACTACCTGTGTCCTGCCAACAACAGCTGCCTTTATTTGCTGAATCCTTGTGTTGTACCAAGCACCATTTTATAAGCACTTTGTCTGAATTATCTGGCACGGACTTGGACTGAAGAGAGAAGACGCAGGGTCATATCATCTTGCCTTTTAGTTCTTGGCTCTATCATTTATTCCTCTGAGTGTCCTTGGATGAAGCCCTTAGAACTCATTTGGAAAATGGAAATTATAAAACATACAGGGATAATGTGAACATTAAGCATGTAAAGCGCTTAGAACAGTGCCTGGCACATCAAAGCACTCCGTGGTACTGTAATTATTAACATTATCTAATTCTCTGGCAGATTGGGACATACGGGAATGTAGACCACAGCGGTAAGAATGCTGAACCTTAAGAGAGCTGATAGATAGGTTGGCATGCCTGGTCACCTTTTCCAAGGAGAGAGACATACACACCTACCTGCTAAATCTTACAGGAACCAGCCAATTTCTGGGGCGCCTGAGTGGCTCAGTTGGTTGAGCGTCCGACTTCAGCTCAGGTCATTATCTCATCGTTCGTGGGTTTGGGCCCCGCGTCGGGCTCTGTGCTGACAGCTAGCTCAGAGCCTGGAGCCTATTTCGGATTCTGTATCTCCCTCTCTCTCTGACCCTCCCCTGCTCATGCTGTCTCTCTCTCTCTCTCAGAAATAAAACATTAAAAAAAAAAAAAACTAGCCAATTTCTAACACTGTCAGGAAATTAAAAGTATTAAAGACCAGTGGTTATTAATTAATATGTCCTATAACAGATATGAAAGTGCTATGTAGACTACGTGCTCTATAGGTAGAGGGTATTATTATGCTATAATTTAGGATTTGTGTGTTAGGGAGTGAAACTCACTTAGGCTCACTTAATGAGAAAGTGCTCCCATTTTGGGGGCGGTGTGGAAATCTTTCTAAAACTTCCTATCAAACTTTGACAGCCCTAATTTGAACTTTGATGACAATAGTGGCTAATGGTCATTGAGTGCTTTGGAGTTTAAGCGCTTTCTAACACATTGGCGCTTATCCACACAACAAGGAAAGGGGAATTCTTATTTTACTGATGCAGAATTAGGTTCAGAGGAAGGCGGTGGTTTGCTACAGTGAGTGGAGGAATGAAAACGTGATTGGGGTCATGTGATTCACGTGCTTAGCACCCTTTGGAATCAAATCCCAGTTCTTTTTTAGGAAGCCCTCTCCTGCCTCATGCTTTCCCTGGTCCTCACACTGCAGCTGTCCTTGCTGCTTTTCTGCGCTTCCCATAGTCCCAGCCTTCTCTGTCCTCAGGGGTGTCCTCACTGGCTGTTCCTTCTTCCCGAAGTGCTCTTCCCTGTCTCTTTCTTGGTGCTTTTGGTCCCCGGATCCTTTCCCTGCTTCAGGTGGTAGTTCAGACATCATTCTTCCCAGAGGCCTTTGCTGATTGCTTGTCATAAGTAGGGCCCCCTCCGTCCCACCAGAATCGTGTCTTTTCCACACACCCCTCGGCACCAGTCGTGGTCTACACCCAGGCACCCAGGGAGAGCAGGTACAGGCTCTTGATCCTAGACCAGCTCCCAGGAGGTGTCAGATATACTCACGAAGCACCAGTGACTTATACCTACTAGCGCCATTTGCAGGTGGCTTGTCTTCTCTCTGTGTGGGATGGGGCTAGCCGTGGGAGTTGCAAGAGACTGACAGCCAGGGGCCCATGACAAGTTTAGGTCACAGACCTCTGTGCTTTTTCCTGTTCCTTTATACCTTTGTTGAACAAAGGCGTGACCAGGCTTTAGTCCTTTAGGTAGTTTTATAGCACTTCTCTGCACCTGTTCTTTTTTTTTTTTTAAGTTTATTTATTTATTTTGAGAGAGAGAGAGAGAGAGAAAAGCCTAAGCAGGCTCCACCCTGTCAGTGCAAAGCCTGACATGGGGCTCAAACTCACGAACCGCGAGATCATGGCCCAAGCTGAAATCAAGAGTCAGATGCTTAACTGACTGAACCTCCCCGGCACCCCTCTCCACACCTGTTCTTATGGGAAGCTCTGCTGCACCAGGTGTTCCTGTCGGCCAGGGTGTGAGGCATAGCCCCTTCCAGTGCTTTCGGTCTGGCTGAGGGATCACACAGTGTCACAGATAATTACCAGAGATGCATGGGTAGGATTCCAGGATAATTTCTGGTCGGGGCATTCAGGGACCTGCCTGGAGCGTGAGGCTGTGCTGGGGACTGACGTGTAGGGCACACTTGGAACATTCTCGGAATGTGGAATTTAGAACAAGGATGGCCAGTTGAAGGTGGGTAAAGCAGCTGCCGGCAGGGTGGCAGAGGGGAGAGGGGCAGTGTGTTTGTCTGCTGTCACCAGCACTTCTGCTATCGGTGCCTTTCCCGGTCTGCTTCACAGTCCCCCACATCTGTGACACCTCTATCCCTGTACAGCCTCTGATGACCCTGCATAGAAATCGTGCTGTTTTGAAGAGTCAGGGTTGATTTCTCCCTCTGTTGGCGGCTCAGTGATTTCCATTTCTCTCTGCCTCTGGGCAAGCTCCCCTTTGCCTCTCCTACCCCGGAAATGCACCTGTTTCCCTCACCCCTTTGTACCACATGGTCTCGTAAATGACTGGTCGTCATACTATCCTTAACCCTGGTGGCCTGTCCTTGGTCGCCCTTGAGCCCCACAACACTGCGTCCTGTCTGCTCCGTCTTAGGGTCTCCCCGCAGAGCATGTCCTTGCCCCTCCAGGACCCTTCCGGAGTCCAGCCTCCTGTTTCTCCGTTCGCCACCCACCACCGCCGGACTTGGCTGCCTCCTTAGCACAGGCACAAGTTCAGAGGCTGCGGCCGGCCCCCTTCCTACTTAGACTCTCCCTCCCCACACAACCATCCCCCTGCTCCAGAAGCTTCCAGCTGCTCCCCTCTGTGTCCAGCTCGACTACCCCGTGCCTGGCCTGGCCGGCTTGCTCTCCCGCACTTGCACCACCTCCATGTAAACCTTGCTCTTCCCAGTGCTCTGTTCCCGACACCCTCCGTGGCTCTGTTGCCGCCACCTCATGCTGTGACCGCCTGCTGCAGCTGCGCCTGCTCCCAGAGGCCTTGCTGCTGATGTCTTCCCTCAGTCCCACCTGAATGTCAGTTCTACATCTTGTACCTTCTGTGGGTCCCTCATGTGGCTCTTGACCTGGGAAGCACATGGGAAGCATTGGGCTTGTTGAGAAGAGAGTGTCCTGTGCCCAAGAGGTTCCACACCTCCCCTCCCCCCGCCATTGCGGTCCAGCACCGGGAGCTTGAGACACATCATCTTCTTAATGGGTATCACATTCTGGGAGGTTTTTATTCCTGTTTCACAAAGTGAGACCCACGGAGATTTAAGTAACTTGCCAAAGTCCTAGTTGGTGGGTCGACCCCACATCCATCTGCTTTCAGAGCCCCGCTCTTTCCCCTCTTCCAGGCAGCCTGCTGGGCACCTTGCCCAGAGCAACACCCGGTGAACATGTCTGCGGCGAATGCCAAGTGCTTGGGACACTTGGTTGTCCTTTCGTGCCCCCCTTTTTTTTTTTTTTTTTTTTTTGCCTCTAAAAGCATTGCCAGTCTCTCTTTCTTACTAGAATGCTAATGGTGATGTGGTATAAATGGGTGGGTACAGAGCCAGGGTTTAGGGTAAAGATTGGCCCTGCCTCATAAGATCCAGAATTCCCTGACTGTCCCTTTGTCGTACTGACCTGCGTTGGCCTGGTTTCTGTGGACCGAGTAGCTCCCAGTTGAGAAAGAATGTACAAGTTTTGCTCCCTCTGCCCCAATTTTGAACTTTAAAGCAACTTTCTCATGCCTGGCTCTTCACCCGATCAGCTGATCCCGGAAGTGGACTCTCTTTGATCAGATGGTACCCAAGTGCTGAGTGTCATCCACTCCCTGATGCCGCAGGTCACTTCCCGTTATTGTGCCAATGGATGGACACAGCCGCCACCGCTCCAGGAGAGGCGGGTTGTCAGCCCCTCTGGGCGGTGCCCTCAGGTTCTCCCCACCCAGACCTCACCTGAGCAGCCAGCATCCACTCGGAAAGCTAGTCCACATTCTTCCCCAAAGACGCCTCTCCCTCCCCGCAATCACATGAGGTCCCTTCAGGGGGTGGGTGTTTTCCATGTTAGGGTCCCCAGATGTTCTCTCTGGGCCCTCAGTCATGCAGTATTTTCTGTATCTCCCTTTGTCATGTGCAAATTGGGCCTAACTGTTAAGTATCCGCATCCTGACAGTGGGGCGTTGGCACCTCGCAGGGTGACGGGTGGGCTGTCAGTGCCTCTTGTTCGTGGATCACGCTGTTCATTCAGCAGGCATGTGTTGGGCTGGGCTCCGCCTGGGCTGTGAGAGGTGACAGTGACCCTGAACACAGTTCTGTCCCGTGGAGCCCAGGTTCTGAGGACCGGGGTGCAGACGGCAGGCAATGAGCAAGTCTGGTCTGTCCCACGGTCGTGTGCTCGGCGCTGTGCGGACTGTGAAGCCAAGCGTACAGTCCCGCAGGTGAGGTGGGGAAGCCTCCCTACGCAGGCGCCAAGGACTGAGCAGAAGGGGCATTTCAGATTGCTCACCTTCCCTCCCAGGGCTCCCTGCTCCGACTTATCCTCCCTTTTTATAAAGAGGTGAACTGGTGCCCGGAGGCATAGGTCACTTGTGAAAGGTCACACCCAGCAAGCGCGTGCTGACACAGCTCATCTGACGCGGGTCTGGGGCTCTGTGTTGCACTCCAGTTTCTTTTTATTTCTTGAACTGCCAAGCATTCGACAGCGTGAGGGCTTACGTGGTTTTAAACAGTGGCCATGCTCCCTAGGTAGTAGGCGCTGTGTCCCCCAGATGCTGTGCAGTCTGATGGAGAGAAGATCACCTGTTTACATTTTTACTTTATTGTCTTGATCTCATCTCCCTGGAACGTTGCAGGGGAAACGGAAAGGCTGCCTTTTCGTCTTTACGGGGGGTCAGCAGGTTTCCCTGCCAGAGTGGGTGTTGGGTGCTTCGGGGCGGATGCAGAAATGTGAGCCATGTCCGGCCCATGAGGAGAGTCGCCTTGGTCCAGGTCACAGTGGAGGCAGAGGCCGCAGGTGGCGTGAGCTGGACGAGGGCCGGGTCACACGCTTCCATGTGGAGCCGGCTGCGTGGAGGAGAAGGGGCGTTGGCGCTGGGCCGCGGGGACACAGGGAAGGGAAGGGGGGGATGCTCTTTCAGACAGAGGCAAAGCAGAATGAACAAAGGCCAGGAGACTGGGATTCCAGCACAGAGGGCTGGATGTGAGGCCGGGGCTGAGACCTTGGGGTCCACCTCCCTCTTTTAGTTAGGGTCACGTAGGGATTAAAGGGAGAAGGTGGTTTGGTAAGTGGGACACGGTCTGTGCCTGGCCTACAGATTGGCCTGAGACAAAAGGGACTGACAGGGCGTCTGCTTGCCTAGAGTGGCCGATGAGGGGGCGGGGTGAGAGAGAGAGACCTGCCTGCTGTGTGGCCCAAAGGGCCGCCTCTGCGTAGAATGCTCTGCCTACTGCAGTAGTGGGCCCAGCCTTAACATCCCAAGCTGCTGGAGGGCGGGAGAGGTTACAGACGGCCAGAACCAGCCACCTCCTTGCATTTTGGCCTGGCTCTGCCTACAGGGGGGATTGTTGCACTCTCGGTGACAGAATCGACTTACTACCTTTCAGGCCTGCTGGTAAAAAGTCAGTTTGCCTTTTGTAGACACTGGCTGAAAGCAGAGAATGGTGGTGTCAGGGGGCCTGGCTGTCCCTCTCTGCGGACAGGAAGCACGCTGCCCACCTGCACCCCACGCTCCCCAGTGCTGCCCTCCTCCCTGTTTGCTCTGCCCTGTGGCCCCTTGGCATTTTTTTTCAGTTGCTTGCTCAGGCGACATTCCGTCTTGCCTCAGGGCCTTTGCATATGCTATTTATGGTTCCTTTCAGGGATTTTCTTCCCCCTGTTTTATCTCTGGGTTAACTTCTCCTCTTCATATCTCAGCTGGCACCTCACTTCCGGAGGGAAAGCCTTCCCTGACAGATTGGCCCAGCTTCTCTGTTACTGCCTGTGGGGATGCTCTGTGCTTTTCCACACACCAGTTTGTAATTTCCTGCTGGTGGGATTATTTGATGGATGGTCGGTCTCTCCCCCATCACCTAGACTATGCCCAGAAAGGCCTGTTTTAATTTGTCCTTGTTCCCCAGGTGTTCAGGAATCCTGTTGAACAAATGGCAGAATGGTGGGGCAGGTCCACCGTGTGTGAGGCCGTGAGGGGCTGTGGCAGGTTCTCGAGGAGGGAAGTGACGTGTTTAGATCTGACCGCCTGCATAGAGAATGTGCAGAGCCGGACACTAGCTCGGGGACTTTTGTTGTGATTTGGGCACGAAGTGGCAAAGAGCAGCCTGACATGAGGTGGACTCTGGGAGAGGAGAGGGGTTTGTGACTAAAGGAGTGTAGGGCAGGGGCCTTCCAAGTTGGGGCGGGGGGGAAGGCAGGTACAGTGTGTGCGGCCAGCAGGGCCAGACCAGACCCGCTGTCCCGGGCAGTGCCGGGTGGGTGGCTGGGTCAGCTGAGATCAGACCTGCCACCTTGCAGCAGGCCCTCCAGGCCGGGGACCCCACATTTAGGGGCAGCTGAGAAGCAGCCTGCCTCCTGGGGGTTGTGTCAGGTCCCTTTGCTGAGCGTCCGCCCGGTGCTGGAATGAGACCAAGAAACAGCCCCTTCCCTGCAGGTGGCTCAGCCAGAGCTGGGCTCCCAGGCACACAGATAAGCAGGGCCCCGTGTGGCAGACACCTCGAGGAGGTCAGGTGGCAGCCCGCACAGGTGGAGTGAATTGCCCCTCTGGGTTGGAAATAAGGAGAAGAGGAAGGGGGGGGCGGGTCTGGCTCTTCCTTCCCCTTTCCCCTCTTCCGCTGCGGCGGGACCAGAGGCAGCAGATGGGTGCAGCCTTTCCAGACTGGCTGCTCCCCACCCCCTCCTACCCAGTCAGAGCCCCCTTCCCAGACTCCAGAAACCCATTTGGGGGGAGAGATCTGGGGCGCAGGTGTTGCGCAGAAGTAAGGGAGTGTGTGTGGACACCCACTTCGTGCCCACTCACCATTGGCTCCTCATTAGGGAAGTGTCATTGCCACTGTCCCTGCGCTCCTTTCTGAACAAGGAAACTAAGAAGGACAGTGGTAAGATGACTGGTTTCAGGCCTCCCAGGGAGTGGGGTGCTTGGGTCAGACCACTGCTCCAAAGCCAGTGTTCCCTCCTGTGGACACCACACGGTGGGCCCCCGGGGGGGCAGGAGCAGCCGTGTCCCTGCTGTGTCCCGCGCCCCTGCAGCAGGCGGGTGGTAACCATCTGTTGACTGATGCTACGGACTCCGAATAGCAACCGGGAGCAGTCCCTCTAGTCGCCCTGGATGGTAGTTGATCGGTGGAAATGTTTTGTCTCTAAGGGGAGAAGCAGGCACCTCCTGCCCTGGGGTTGCAAGTCAGGGAGGCCTTGGGGGCCAACGTCCTGATGGCCAGGCCCCCATGCCTTCGCAGGGCTGCCGATGTCTCTTTGCTTCTGCCCTGAGAGGGTGGGGAGGAGGCTCTCTGATTCACTAGTGGCAGTGACAGGCATGCCTGTCGATCCGTAGAAAATTGGCTTTTCTTTTTTTTTTTTTTTTTTTAAATTTTTTTTTTAATGTTTTATTTATTTCTAGGAGAGAGAGAGAGACAGCGTGAGCAGGGGAGGGTCAGAGAGAGAGGGAGTCACAGACTGAAACAGGCTCCAGGCTCTGAGCTGGCAGTCAGCACAGAGCCCGACGCGGGGCTCGAACCCACGAACCGCGAGATCATGACCTAAGCGAAAGTCGGACGCTTAACCGACTAAGCCACCCAGGCGCCCCGAAAATTGGCTTTTCTTAATCCACAAAGGTTGTTGTCAGTTTTACATATCCAGTGGGAAAAGGAAACGATCTTTCAGACCACTTTCTTTTTAACGTTTATTTATTTTTGAGAGACAGAGATGGAGCGTGAGCAGGGGAGGGGCAGAGAGAGAGACACATACACAGAATCTGAAGCAGCTCCAGGCTCTGACCTGTCAGCACAGAACCCGATGCGGGGCTCGAACCCATGAACCGTGAGATCATGACTGAGCTGAAGTCAGATGCTTAACTGCCTGAGCCACCTAGGCGCTCCCTCCACAGACCATTTTTAAAGGGGACAGAATAGAAAGAACTGTTGGTGGTGAGGTCCTCACATGGACACTCTTAAACCAGGACCGGGAGGTTTGGGGCATGGATTCGCCTTCTAAACCCCACCCCCCCACCCCCTAGCTGGAAGCAGCAGTTCCGGGTTGGAGGTGCCAGAACTGGGCAGACCTAGGTGTGTGTTATTGAGAACATTTCTCCCGTCAGGGGTTTTCTTTGACGAAGACGAGAACGGTCGCTGTGCCTGCCGTGCACCGTGTATCTGTCCTGGACATTCTTCCCGTGGAGCAGAGGATTCCACAGGGATGAGCGGCTGCCGAGTGGGTGCGAGCCGGTGCTCTTGTTTCTGTCGCCCACACGCCAGACCAGGGAATCGACATTTTCTTTCAAGCCAAGCTAGTCCTGTTGGCATTCAGCCTCTTGATTTAATTTTTTGTTGCCTTTGAGCCCCTTGAAGATAACCTTTGCTTCACAGCTACTAAGCACTTACCCCTCTCTGTGTGAAATTGCATGTTTTAAAAAAGTCATCAGTGAGACTTAAGAACTAGTAAAAGACTGGGGTGCCCTAGGTGGTGGGAGTGTCTCCACCGACTGGGTGAGAGAGCAAATGAGTACGACAGGCACCGCAGCGTGGCCAGCGTCTGGTGAATTGTTGTCCTGTGTTTTGGCAAAGATTATCTGCTGTGGCTCTAAGGACCTGGGTTCGGTGCTCACAAGAGACCTCCTGGTAGTAACCTTGCCTGACCTCCCTTCCCGCCTGCCGCGATTCTTTGTAAAGAAAGCCCGCTCCTCTGTCTCAGTGATTGTAATAATAAGGGCGATAATGGACGCAGTAGCATCTCCCAATTGTGGACTATGCTTTACCTACATCTTCTCGTTTGGTGCTCAAAGTAATCCTCAGGGCAGGCACTGTATCATTCCCATCCTATGGAAGGGGAAACTGAGGCCCCGCAAGGTTTTTGTCTGTACTCTGCTGCTGAGTGGTGGGGCTGTGTCTACCCGAGCATTGCTCTCCCCACACCCCTTCCTCCTGAGGCCCCATTGAAATCTTACCCATTCTGTGAACAAACGTTTAAGGAAGGCCTGGTTCCTGACCCAGCATTGCAAAAGGTAGAATAAATGTGAGACCTCTTACCTCACCCCCCTCCACTGAATTAGAAA
The DNA here is from genome assembly GCF_003009895.1 of Hyaena hyaena. Classification (NCBI taxonomy): domain Eukaryota; kingdom Metazoa; phylum Chordata; class Mammalia; order Carnivora; family Hyaenidae; genus Hyaena; species Hyaena hyaena. The sequence continues at coordinate 1,449,464 of NW_024080859.1, forward strand.
TGTGGGAGGGAGGCCCTGACAAAAATTGGACATTGAGAAACATCCCATTTGTAAGTTCGGGGCTATGGGAGTGTCGGGGTGGGAGGGACTCACTTCATTTGGGGGACTTTGGGAGGCTTTTTAAGGCAAGGGGTCATTTGTGGGGCTGGGAGGTAACTGGCCTTCAGCAGGCTCAGGGAGTAACTTGGACGGAGACAAGGAGTGGAAGGCATGCGGTACTTAGAGCATCTGCCGGAGCAGGAAGGAAAGCCGGGACTGAGTGCTGTGCGCGTTTGATTGGTGCAGGGGTCTCTGGGTGAGTATGTGTGAGCTCCAGGTGGCTGTGTGTGTGTGGGAGAGTAGTGCAGTCAGCCGGTGGAGGCAGGAGATGGCTGTGGGGCCCCTCGAGAGCTAGGCAGAGGGTTGGAACCTCATACTGCTTGCCAACTGCAGAGGGTCCTTTCCGGGCCGAGGAGTGACCGCGTATAATTCCTCTCTCTGCTCCTGCCAGCACGTTTGCTCATCTGTGTTTGTTCCCTGACCAGACCGTGATGCTCCACTCCTCCATGGAATCTGGGTGCCTCCTCAGTGCCTGGTGCCTGAGGACCCCCAGGCTCTATATTAGAGCCATGGGTACCGGGAGGGTGATGATGCCATCCACAGAGAGGAGGGGAGGGGCGTGGAGAGCTGCTGACCCCATCCGCCTTGGGGAGCCCTGAGTCCCGGGCAGTGTGTTCTCTTGAGGGATGGTGAAACACTGGGCCAGAGCTCAGAAGATGGCCCAGGTGGCTGATCTAGGAAAGGAATATGGGGAAGATTCAGGGCCCACTTGGGGAAGGCCGGGAGCATCGTGGGAAGTGGGTGTTCTCAGGAAGGTGGTAGGCGCTCTGCTGTGGGGGGGCCCCTACTGCTGAGCTGTCACCCCTGTGAGTCCGTTCAGGGCCCAGTCCACCGTCCAGAGGAAGGAAGGACAGAGAGGATGGGGGCTGTTCTCTGGGTGCTAGGAGGAGCCATGTCCAGGGAGGGCTGTGGGGAGATCGGGGCCACTTCTCATCTTCAACAGCGCTTGTGGCAGAATGGGCTAGAATCCGCTCCCTGCTCCGCCTAGGCTGCCCGGGCAAGGTCCCCGGGGCTCTTACTGCTTGACCCTTTCCAGCGCCACCCAGTCCTCTGTGTGGCTGCACTCACCCTCATACCGCGCCCCCCCCCCCCCCCCCCCCCCCCCCCCCCCCCCCCCCCCCCCCCCCCGCCCATCCCTGATCCCTTCCTACTCCCTTGGTGGTGTCCCGCCACAGTGCCTCCTCTGTCTGTGTTGCAGGTGCTCCCTGGCATGCCTGTTGTCGCGCCCGCCCAGGCAGGCTCAGCTGGGGCGGGGGCGTGTCTGGGCTGCCGAGTGCCCCTGCCATCCCCGTCTCTTCTCCAGCCCTTGATGGCCCTCAGTGTGTGTTGTCACGCGTAATGACAGTGACAGCGTAATGAATCCCTCCAGACTAGGAGCTCCGCGGGTTTTCTGTAGAAACTGCAGAGGTCCCCACCTCGGTGTCCCGGAGGAGCAGCCCGCAGAACGTGTAAAGGTGAACGGCTCATCGTGTCCGTGTTTGCGCGCAGCGAGCGGCTGCATTCCTTGGCCGCCTCCTCCTGGACGCCTGCCCAAGTCTCTCCCCGGTTGCTTCCTGCAGGTGCTCCCTGTCACCCGCTCTGCGTAGCTAAGTGCGTATTCATTCCACCGGCTCACGTGCACGTCGGCTCTGGTCGCCTCGGGGATCCCGTTCCGGGCTCCTCAGCGGGGCGGGCACAGAGCCTGTTGCCTCACTGGGTCCACCCTTCCTGGCTGCTGAATGAGCCCAAGTCCCTGCCGGCCCCCTCTGCCCCGGAGCCCACTTTGCCCATCCCTGGCCCCTCGCTCAGGCTCTGGAGGCTTCGGCTGTGCCTCCTGCTGTCGTAGCCCTCGAGTCCCTTGGCACCCCGTGCTGTAGTCATGGGCTCACTTTGCGCCTGTCTCCCCATCTTGAGCCCTAGAGCGCCGTCACACACTCTTTGTATCCCTGATTCCTCCTCGTTGTGTGGACTTAACGTGTGTTTGTTGAACAAGTGAATGAAAGATTTACAAGTCCAAGGGCAGACCACTCTTTCAGAAGGTTTCTGGGAAAGGGGCGGGTAGTAGCTTCAGGCAGAACCGGGCTGAAGGAACATTTCTGGGGATGGGGTACGTTTTCACGTGGGCGCCGGTGGAAGGAGAGGACGAGGGAGAGAACAGGACTGTACGCAGCGGGCGCTGGAGGAGAGCTCGCCCCGTGCCCTGCTCTGGTGGTGGGAATGCTCATCCTTATTTTCCAGGTGAAGAAACCGAGGCACAGAGAGGCTGCTCACCCACCCCAGGGTTACACAGCACTCTGGCGGTGGGGCAGGACTTGCGTCCACATCTGTCTGGTGGCACTCTTGACCTCTGTGTGGCTCTGCTTCTCCTGGTGCTGGGAGTGTGGGGCCAAGAGCAGTGGGCTCCTGGGAGCGCTGGCGCTTTTACGGCTGAGCCTCCAGGTACTTCCCGGCCCGGAACTCCCTCTGGCTGTCCTGTTCCCCTCGATGCTTCTCTGCGTCTAAACTTGCAGGCCTGGTTCTCTTGCTCTTTGGTTCTCCTTGTAGGTGGGGACTGCAGGCCTCACCCCCCAGGCCCTGTCCCCACCGCAGGCCTTGAGTTCCGCGCGGGTCGGATGGAGGTGCCGTACCCTGTGCTGCATGGCGGGTACACACCTTCAGCTCACGTCATGGCGGTCATTACCGCCCCCAGGGAGAATCGCGTATCTTCCGATCCGTTTCTCGTTGAATGTGTCTCTTTCCCTTTTGTGTCTTACTTACAAAAGCAGTGAAGCAGCGTGCGCTGCTGTAGGGCACTGGCAGACTCAGAGCCACAGGGGGACAGCCAGGCCACTGTTAGCATGCTGCGTCCGTCCTGCCACACTCAGGCCCTTGTGCTTACATGATGGCCGTGTGCTTGCCGGCCGCGCCGTGACCACGGTGCCGGCTTGGGCCCTCCCTTTGCTTAGCAAATACCTGACGGTCCTAGCCCACTCATAAATGTTCTGCCTGTGCTGTTTTCAGTGCTTTACAGTATATTCTCCTCCCTCACCTGTTCTCAACCTTTGCCGTCACCTGTAGCCCTCGCCCTCAAGCAGCGTGAGCTGATACATCCCTCTTGCCTTTCCCCACCTCCTGTGTAAGGACACAAGCTTAAACCAGACTGACTCCATAATAGGCTTTAAGTTTCCCCTCTAAACTAGAAGGCCTAAGTTTCAGTTTCCCTGAAACTATCAGGCAGCTACACACTGCCCAAGGCCGAATCCACTGCGCTGGTGAGGTCTGGGAGCCCGAGCTTGAGCCCGTAATAAAGCCCTTTGCCTTTGCATGCGTGACTCGGTCTCCCCGGTGGTCTCTGGTCGTTGAGGATACTGCGATCTGGGTATAACACCTGCATAGTTAGTTAATCACTTCCTCGGGGTAGACCTCCCAAGGAGGAGGGGGGCTTACAGTAGTGGAAGGGTGTGTGTGTGTTAAAGAAATGTTAGTTTTTACTTTACACAGATGTATGACACTGCTCGTGATAAAGCTACTCTTTGCATATCACGCTGAGCACCCGAAGCAGCTCGAACTGTTAGGGTCCTTGCAGAAGCAGCAACCTAGCAAATGCTGGTCTTTCTGTAAAATTTTGCACACGCTCATAGTAGAGGGAAGAGTTTAATGAAGTCTCATGCACACACCACCCGTTTATAACAAATGCCATTTTTCACGTCTCTGCACAGGAGTCTACTGTCCCTGGACTCCTCTGCCATACACATTTTTATTTCTGAGATTTTTATTTTAAATTTCTGAAATCATATTTCTATATGTATCTCTGACAGTAAGACCATTTGTCTTTACATAACCATGGTGCCCTATCAACACTGTATTATTTATTTATCTGTTTATTTAAAGCTTATTTTGAGAGAGAGAGGGAGAAAGTGCACACAAGGGTGAGCAGGGGAGAGGCAGAGAGAGAGAGGGAGAGAGAATCTCAAGCAGGCTCCACACGGAGCCTGACGTGGGGTGTGATCTTATGAACCATGAGATCATGACCTGAGCCAAAATCGAGTTGGACGCTTAACCGACTGAGCCCCAGTATATATAGTGGGCTGTGGGGGGGGGAGGGGCTAAATGGCAGGGCCATTAGGGAAGAAGACACTTTTGGGACAAGCACTTGGTGTTACACATGGGGGATGAATCTACTGCACTATATATACCAGGCACCCCAGCACCTTACACATTTAATTATTCCTTAGTATTCCCCGATTGATACCAGTCCATATTCAAATCTAAGTAGGTGACCTGATTGTCTAAAAAGGTGACCTTGTTATTTGTTTGTGAGGCCTCTGTCTCTCTCACTCTCTTTTAAAAATTTATTTTAAGGGGCGCCTGGGTGGCTCAGTCGGTTAAGCATCCGACTTCGGCTCAGGTCACGATCTCACGGTTTGTGGGTCCGAGCCCTGTGTCAGGCTCTGTGCTGACAGTCAGCTCAGAGCCTGGAGCCTGTTTTGGATTCTGTGTCTTCCCTCTCTCTCTGACCCTTCCCTGTTCATGCTCTCTCTCTCTCTCTCTCTCAAAAATTAAAAAAAAAATTATTTTGCGACCACTGTAGATTTACGAGCAGTTTGGAAAAAGAATGCAGAGTGACCCTGTGTGCCCTTCACTCAGTGTCCTGCAGCGGTAACATTTTGCAAACCTGTAGTAGCTGTCACAACCAAGACTTCTACATTGCTGTGGCCAGATGCAGACAGCTCCATCCCACACAGGGGACCCTCCTCTAGGTTCCTTTTAGCCACTCCCACGCCTTCCTTAACCCCTGGTAACCACTAATCTGTTCATTTCCATAATCAGCATTTTAATAATGTTGTATGATGGAATCACGCAGCACGCAGCCTTTGGAGATTGGCCTTTGCACTTAGTGTGTGATCCTCTGGGGAGGTTTCCAGGTTGTGGTGTATATCGGTAGTTCATTCCTTGGCTTTTCATCAGCAGGTAGCGGTCCATGGGGGATGGTCACGGTTCGTTCACCCCATTGAAGGACATCTGATATGTTTCCAGTTCAGGGCAGTGATGAATAAAGCTGCACTAAACATCTGAGCGCAGGGTGCCATGTGAACCTAAGTCTTCGTTTCTCTGGATGAATACCCAGGACAGTTACTGGGGCTCGTGATAGTTGAAGGTTTAATTGTTTTTAAGAAACTGCTGAACTCCAAATGTCCATCGACAGATGAATGGATAAAGAAGATGTGGTATATATATATATATACAATGGAGTATTAATTCGGCGATCAGAAAGAATGAAATCTTGCCATTTGCAACAACATGGGTGGAACTAGAGTGTATTATGCTAAGCGAAATTAGTCTGAGAAAGATAAATATCCTATGACTTCACTCATGTGGAATTTAAGATACAAAACAGATGAACATAAGAGAAGGGAAGCAGAAGTAGTATAAAAACAGGGAGGGGAATAGACTATAAGAGACTTTTTTTTTTTTTTACATTTTTTAATGTTTTATTTATTTCTGAAAGAGAGAGAGAGAGAGAGAGGCAGCATGAGCAGGGGAGGGAGCAGAGAGAGAGGGAGAGAAAGAATCCAAAGCAGGGCTCTGAGCTGTCAGCACAGAGCCCGACACAGGGCTCGAACCCACGAACCGTGAGATCATGACCTGAGCCGAAGTTGGACGCTTAACCGACTGAGCCACCCAGGCACCCCAAAAGACTCTTAAATATAGAGAACAAACAGGGTTGCTGGAGGGGCTGTGGGGGGGGGGGGGGGCGGGGGGGGGGGGGGGGCTAAATGGCAGGGCCATTAGGGAAGAAGACACTTTTGGGACAAGCACTTGGTGTTACACATGGGGGATGAATCTACTGCACTATATGCTAACTACCTTGGATGTGAGTTAAAAAAAAATAGGGGCGCCTGGATGGCTCAATGGGTTAAGTGTTCAGCTCAGGTCATGATCTTGCAGTTCTTGAGTTCAAGCCCCGCATCAGGCTCTGTGCTGACGGCTCAGAGCCTGGAGCTTCCTTCAGATTCTGTGTCTCCCCCTCTCTCTGCCCCTCCCCTGCTCATGCTCTGTCTCTGTCTCTCAATAATAAATAAAAACGTTAAAAATATTTTTTAAAATAAATAAAAAAAGAAAACTGCTAAACTGTTTTCCAGAGTAGCCGTACCTTTTTACAGTCCTACCAGTAATGTGAGAGTGATCCAGTTTCTCCACATGCTCACTGGGGTCACAGTTAAATTTGCCATTGTGATTGGTGTGTGTGGCATCTCCATATGCATTTCCCTGATGACCCCCATATGCCGACCGTCTTTTCATAGGCTTACTAGGCATCTGTACATTCTCTTGGGTGAAATGTCTCATGCCTCTGTTCTCATTTGATCGTTTGCTTTTTTTGCCATTGAATTTTGAGAGTTCTTTATGTATTCTAGATGCTAATCCTTTGTCAGCTTTGTGGTGTGCGAATATTTCTGTGGCTTGGCTTATCCTTCTCTTCCCAGGGTCTTTCACAGGGCAAACATTTTTAATTTTGAAGAGGTCCAGTTTTATCAATTTTTCCTTTATGAGTCAGGCTGTTGGTATCAAGTGTAAGAACTCTTTGCCCAGCCCTTGATCCTGAATGTTTTCTCCTGTGTTTTTTTCCCAAAAGTGTTACGGTTTTCTGTTTAAGCCACTGTTCCATTTGGAGTTAATTTTTGTAGGAATCTAGTGTGAGCTTTTGGTTGAGGCTCATTTTCTTCTCTTTTATTTCTTTTCTTTTTCTTTTAACATTTGTTTATTTTTGAGAGTCAGAGTGCCAGTGGGGGAGGGTCAGAGAAAGAGGGAGATACAGAATCCGAAGCAGGCTCCAGGCTCTGAGCTGTCAGCACAGAGCCCGATGCTTGAACACATGAACCATGAGATCATGACCTGAGCCAAAGTCGGACGCTTAACTGACTGAGCTACCCAGGTGCCCCTTTTCTTCTTTTAAAGTTTATTTTGAGAGAGGCAAAGACAATGCGAGTAGTGGAGGGGCAGAGAGAGAGGGAGAGAGAGAGAATCCTAAGCAGGCTCTGTGGTGCCAGCACAGAGCCCGACACAGGGCTCGAACTCATGAAATCACGAGATCATGACCTGAGCTGAAACCAAGAGTTGGACACTTGACCAGCTGAGCCACTCAGGTGCCCCAAGGCCCTTTTTCTTCCACTGGATGTCTAGCTGCTTCGGCACCGTATGTGGAGCAGGCCTCTTTCCTTTTCCTGGATGGCTCTGCACTGTTATTGGGCCTCGGCTGGGTGCACCGGCGTGGGCCTCTTTCTGGGCTCTCTGCTCTGTTCCCTGGCCCTGTGTGTCTCCCCCTATGTCATTGCCATGCTGCCTCGGTTACCGCAGCCTCATAGTGAGACTCGAAATCAGGTAGACTGGTTCCTTCCACTTTCTTTTTCTTTTTCAGAACTGTTTAGGCATTTTGGTTCCTTTGCCTGTCTTTATACATTTTAGAATAATCTTTTCATCTACCAAAACATCTTACTGGGGTTTGGTAGGAATCAAGTTAAACCTGCCTGTCAGGGGTATGAGGAGTTGCACTGCCCTCCAGAAAAGCCAGCTGGTTATCCTCCCCGCCGGCAGGGCCCAGGATGCTTGTCCCCCCTTTGCTGGCCCCGCGCACAGCCTCTCTCTGACTCTGCCAGGGTGACAGCAGGCGCTGGCCCGTCACTCTCTTGTGAAATACGGAAATTGAACGTTTCCCACAGCTTTGCTGCATCTTTTCTTTTTGAGTTGCCGTTGTCTTTGACTTTGCTGATTTTTAAATGAAAGTATCTTTTCTTTATGATTTATAAAAGCTCTTTCTCACATCAGCGTCTTCCTTCTGTTAGCAGTGCTTACCTAGCTCTGGTTTAGATACCTCTGATGGGGCGGCTGGAGGAAGCTGGTCATTCCTGGGTGGTGAGAGATGCCTCAGTGTTTTCTGATGTTTTTTGAATGGTGCTGAGCTAAATCCCAGTTTCCTCAGCTGCAGAATATGGCTGTGCACGTAGCCCAGATGATGACTTTGTAAGCAAGAGGGGCAGCTAATGCCAGCTGGAAGACAGAAATGCGAGGATTATTAAGTGAGCCCTGGGTTCCATTTTTGCATCGGCATCTGATTTTCCAAGTAGAAACTCAGACCGGGATGTCTTTTGTGTTACATGCCTAATTCCTGCAAAACTTGGCAACTTGGTTGAAAAACACAACCATTTGCATTTCCCTGGTGGTGAGTGACGTTGAACATCTTTTCATGTGCTTTGGCCATCTGGATGTCTTTAGGGAAATGTCTGTTCCTGTCTTCCGCCCATTTTTAATTAGATTATTTGGTGTGTGTGTGTGTGTGTGTGTGTGTGTGTGTGTGTGTGTTTTCTGGTGTTGAGTTGTATCTGTTCTTTTTATATTTTGGCTACTAACCCTTTATTGGATATGTCACTTGCAAATATTCAGTAGGTTGTCTTTTAGTTTTATAGGTGGTTTCCTTTGCCATGTGGAAGCCTTTTATTTTGACCTGCTCCCAATAGTTTATTTTTGCTTTTGTTTCCCTGGCCTCAGGAGACCTATCTAGAAGGACATTGCTACAACCATTGTCAGAGAGATTACTGTGTTCTCTGTGTTCTTTCCTAGGATCTTTATGGTTTCTGGTCTCACATGTAGGTCTTTAATCCATTTTGAGTTTATTTTTGTGTGTGGTGCAAGAATGTGATTTAATTTCATTCTTTTGCATGGTGCTGTCCAGTTTCTGCAGCACCTTTCATGAAGATGCTGGCTTTTTCCCGTTGGATGTTCCTTCCTGCCTTGTGAAAGATTAATTGACCGTATAACTGTGGGTTTATTTCTGGGTCTCCTATTCTTTTTCCGTTGATCTATCTATGGGTTTCTTTTTGTTGTGGTACCATACTGTTTTGAGTAGTATAGTTCTGTAATATAACTTGAAGTCTAGAATTATGACACCCCCAGCTTTTTTTTTTTTTTTTCAAGATTGCTTTGGCTCTTCAGGGTCTTTTGTGGTTCCATGAAATTTGAGGATTGTTTGTCTGAGTTCTATGAAGAGTGCTGTTGGGGTTTTGATGGGGATTCCATTAAATCTCTAGGTTGCTTTGGTCATACAGACATTTTAACAATAGTTGTTCTTCCAGCATCACTCATCATCAGGGAAATGCAGATCAAAACCACAATGAGCTATCACCTCACATCTGTTAGTCAGAATGACTAAAATCAAAAACACAAGAAACAACAAATGTTGGCGAGGATGTGGAGAAAGGGGAACACTTGTGCACTGTTGGTGGAAATGCAGACTGGGGCAGCCCCTGTGGAAAACAGTATGGAAGTTCCTCAAAAAATGTAAAATAGAGCTATTGTACTAGATATCTACCCAAAGAGTACAAAAACACTAATTTGAAGAGATATATGTACCCGTATGTTTACTGCAGCATTATTATGATGGCCAAACTATGGAAGCAGCCCAAGTGTCCATTGATTGATGAATGGATAAAGAAGATGTGGTATATGTTATTCGTACATAAAAAAGAATGAAATCTTGCCATTTGCAATGACGTGGATGAAGCTAGAAAGTATTATGCTAAGTGAAATAAGCCAGCCAGAGAAAGACAAATACTGTATGATCTCACTCACATGTGGAATTCAAGAAACAAAACAAATGAACAATGGAAAGAGACAAATAGAAAAATTTTTTTAATTAAAATTATTTTTAAAGTTTTATTTGTTTATTTTGAGAGAAAGAGAGAGTGCACGTGAGTGGGGAGGGGCAGAAAGGGAGAGAGAGAATCTCAAGCAGGTTCCACGCTGTCAGGGCAGAGCCCAATGTGGGGCTCGAACTCATGAACTGTGAGATTATGACCTGACTTGAAGTCAAGAGTCAGAGGCTTAACCAAAACTGAGCCACCCAAATGCCCCAACTTTTTTTTTTTTTTTTTTTTTAGAGGGAGAGTGCGAGCAGAGGAGAGGGGCAGAGGGAGAGAATCTTAAGCAGGCTCCACACCCAGTGCAGATCCCAACATGGGACTCCAGCTCATGACTGTGACATCATGACCTGAGCTCAAATCAAGAGTCAGACACTTAACAGACTGAGCCACCCAGATGCCACCCGACCCAAGACTCTTAACTACAGAGAACAAACAGATGGTTACCAGAGGGGAGGCGGGGGTGGGGGAGAATGGGGGAAATAGGTGATGGGGATTAAAGAATATAGTTATCTTGGGGCACCTGGGTGGCTCAGTCAGTTAAGCATCCCACTTCGGCTCAAGTCACGATCTCGTGGCTCGTGAGTTCGAGCCCTGCCTTGGCCTCTGTGCTGACAGCTTAGCGTCCAGAGCCTGCTTCAGCTCCTGTGTCTCCTCTCTCTGCCTCTCCTCTGCTCACACTCTGTCTCTCTCAAAAATAAATAAACATTTTTAAAAAAATTTAATGACTACAGTGATCTTGAGCACTGAGTAGTATATGGAACTGTTGAATTACTATATCGTACACCTGAAAGTAACAAAACACTGTATGTTAACTGCACTGGAATTTAAAAAAAGATATATGACAGTAGAATAAGAAAGAAAATGTATAGCCATGATGAGGGCTTGGCTTTCTTGGGGAAATCAATGACAGGCTGCGCTGATTTTCAAGTCAGTTTATATACTTGACTTGAGTCTTGGCATTCTGACCTCTTCAGTGGAATAAAATGCACAATTACGTAATCACGAGTGTGCATTTTCTCAGGCTACCGTGCATGGGTGACTATGCTGTGCTCCAGTACCCAGCTGTCTGGGCTATTTTTGCAGCGTGCAAAGTAGGTTAGGGCCACATGACCTGGGTGTTCCTCTGCTTGGCTCTGTCACTCATTGGCTCTGTGACCCAGGACAAGGTAACCTCAGTCTGATGACCTGTACATTGGGTACCTGTGCCAGAGTGTTGTTGGAGGATTGAATGAAGTACTGGATGGGAATCAGTGAGTGCTTCATAAATGTGACCCTCCATTTATTAGTGCAAGGAATTAAACCTTTTTCTAAAATTTCTAAAACAGGGGCACTTGAGTGGCTCAGTCTGTTAAACATCTGAGTCTTGATTTCGGCTCAGGTCATGGTCTCACAGTTTGTGAATTCAAGACTCTACGCTGATTGCAGAGCCTGCTTGGGGTTCTCTGTCTTTCTCCCTCTCTCCGTCCTTGCCAGGCTCATGTGTGCTCGCTTGCTCACTCTCAAAAATAAATAAATTTAAAAAAAAAAAGAAAACTTAAAAGTCCTAAAACAAAAACTAGCTTCCTTTAAAAATTGCCATCTTGAGGGGCGCCTCAGTGGCTCAGTTGGTTAAACATCTGACTTCAGCTCAGGTCATGGTCTCACAGTTCATGGATTTGAGCCCTACATTGGGCTCTGTGCTGACAGCTCAGAGCCTGGAGCCTGCTTGGATTCTGTGTCCCTTTCTCTCTGCCTCTTCCATGCTCATGCTGTCTCTCTCTGAAAAATAAATAAAGAACATTAAAAAAAATTTGCCATTTTGAAATGAGCAAGGCTGGCGATTGTTTGCTTTGTTTTGCATGAGAGCACATCCTTTCCTGGAAGACTGGGAATTCTCCTGGTTCCAGGCATAAAGATTTAGGAAGGGTCCTGTCTGTGGACAAAAGCAGGGCTCCAAACTGGGTGGATTCAATCCTGGGAGTTTTAGGAGTGGCTGGAACCCCGATCTTCAGAAGATTTCCCCTCCAAAGTGGCTCAGCTTTGTGTCAAGCTGCTTTTCCCCAGCCTTAAAACTGCATGTGCCCCTGTGAACTGTGGTGTTTTAAAGCCCCCACCCCACAGAAGGGTGTGAGCTCGTTCTTAGTACGCTCCCCTCCCTGTCATCTCCACTGGTAAATTGCATCTGGGATGGAGGAGAGAGCGAAGAGGCCACAGGAACTTTTCATGTCATCTCTGTGTATTTTACGATATGACAAGCAACTGAAAGGTCAAAATCAAAGTTCTGAGTGAACCTCATCAATGATGCAGTCGCTGTGAGTTGAAGATGGCCTCTTAGCAGAGTGAGTTGGCAAAGGAGATCGCCGTCCCAGGCTGGCCGTGTCCTACTTCTATTTGCAGGACCCTTGCCCAGCTCTCTGCAGCCTCTTACGCTGCAGGCCCCAGCCCCCTGTTCTGCCTGTGCCCCAGGCGTTGTTTGGCGTCAGGCAGGAGTGAACGGTGCGGGTGTCCACTCCTGGCGCTCTGCCCCAGCAGCTGTACCACGCCCTCTGGGGGCCGCTGCACCGGCGAGTGGGCTGCGATGGGGTCTTTGCCCAGGAGCCGGCCGCATAGACTGCCTGCCATCGGGAGGTTCGTGGTGTTCGCCCACAGCAGGGGCCCCAGGAGCACGGCGGGCAGCTTGTGGACCTGGCTCCAGCATCCCCGGGGCGAGGCAGTGTGGTGAGAGGAAGTGCCAGTTAGATCTGGCGGTTTCCCTTCTTTCTCCCCTTCTGCTTTTGCAGTAGCCGAAGTGTGAGCAGTCAGACTGAAACCTCTACTTGCGGTCTTTGTCCCAGCTTACCTGAATTGACTTCCCCAGAGAGGAATAGTTGAGGCTTCTCCGGTGGTTTTCCGTCACCTGGATCATGTGGGGTTCGTACCGGGCCATTGAATGCCTGGGGGATGAGCCCAGAGCACAGACAGTTGGAGATTTGGGTCTGGTGCTTCAGAGGCTTTTCCAGACTGTTCAGGGTCTTGTGTTTTTGTTTTTTGTTTTTTTTTTTTTTTTTTTTGCTTGTAGATCCAGGAGCTCAGAAGTGTTTGGGAAGTTTGGAGGAGTTGCTAACTGTATGCCCCAAATACCGTAACTTTTGTCACTGGGATTATAGTAGTTGGGAACCTCTTTCTTGGCTACCATGAGATCTTAAAGAAAAAAAATATCCCTCTGGGAATATATTTCAGACTCTGATTACTGGCGGGAAGGGGATCTTCACCATCAAGGTGGGGGCCCCTGGGGCCTGTGCATTCCCTTCCCGTGAACCAGAGGCATCGGATGTGCTGTCAGGACCCAGCCACTGCCACCTTGACAAACAGCCTGGCTGACTGTGCTTCCCCTGCCGGCCTTACCTCCTCTGAGGAGATGAGGTCACTCGGGGTGTGGTGGCGGACACTGCCTCGAAGTCCCTGGGAGCTGAGGGTGACACACTCCCCCGGTGACAGTGTAGGGCAAGTGCGCCAGGCAGGGGGCGGCTGAAGCCACGTACTTACTTCTTGATCCTTCTCGCTGGTGGTGTCTCCCTTTCCTTCTCAAGCCATGGCTCCTTCTTCCCCAGCCTGCCTGCCTTTTCACGTGGCTCTGCATTTAGTTTCTCTGCGTTTTCAGGATTTCCCTTTTTCTCTGTTTTGACTTTCCTCTCTCCCCCTTCAGATCTTCATGCTCTTTTCCTTCTATTTCCATCCTGTCTCGGTGGTGTTCTCTGGACTTTGGCTTTTTCATACACTTGCAGGTGTTGGGATCCTCCAGAGGAGCTGACTGTAATCTCGGCATTACTTGTAATTTTTTTCAATGTTTATTTATTTGAGAGAGAGAGAGAGAAAATATGCCAGCGGGGGAGGGGCAGGGAGAGAGAGAGAGAGGGAGACACAGAATCCCAAGCAGGCTCCAGGCTCTGAGCTGTCCGCACAGGATCTGACAAGGAGCTCGAACTCACAAACCGCAAGGTCATGACCTGAGCTGAAGTTGGACGCTTAACAGACTGAGCCCCCAGGCACCCTGTCTCGACATTATTTTTAACTGACTTTAACTCTCTGTGCTGTGGCGGTATGCACGTGTTGGGCTGCTTCAAATCCAGTGATTGTAACTGAAAGGAACCCACTGGCCCCGATTTTATTCATTATGAAAAATCATATGACAGCATTCACAGACTTTTAAAATGAACACTGTAGGGGCACCCGGGGGGCTCAGTGAGTTAAGCGACCAACACTGAATTTTGGCTCAGGTCATGATCTTGTGGTTCGTGGGATCAATCTCCGCATCGTGCTCCTTGCTGATAGCTTGGAGCCTACTTGGGATTCCTCTCTCCCTCTCTCTCTGCCCCACTCCCACTCATGCTCGCTCGCTCTCTCAAAATAAATAAAAATAAACTTAAAAATTTTTAAAAAATAAACAGTAATGCCACCTCTCATTCAGTACTCACTTTTCCCATCTTTCTTTAGCAGTTTACATGCCTGTTCTGTGTGATTCAGCATAATTAATTGTATATTCTTTACTTTGTTTACTCAGTCGACGGCAGGCTTGTGTACTGCTGTTTTCCCCTCTCGTGGTAAAACACAGTTGACATTTTAATGTTAATTTTTGAGAGAGAGCTAGAGCGTGAGTGGGGGAGGGGCAGAGAGACAGACAGACAGAATCTGAAACAGGCTCCAAGGCTCTAAGCTGTCAGCACAGAGCTTAATGCCGGGCTCTAACCCATGAACCGCGGAGATCATGACCTGAGCTGAAGTTGGATGCTTAACTGATGGAGCCACCCAGGCGTCCCTAGAGCTGACATTTTAGTGGCTGCTTCATTCCTCCCTGACTGACACCTCCCCGGAGGATGGCTCGCCGGGCTCCGGAAGAGAGGCTGTGGATGCGCAGTGCAGTGTGAGGGCTTGGCTGCCGACCAGGCCAGATCCAGACGTGGCCTCAGACTGTGGGGTTACCTTCTCTAAATGGTGACTTCTTGGGGACCTGATGGCTGGAACGTGGAATGTCTTCTGTGCTGAGCTGAAGACTTTGTACTTCCTGCCGGCGCAGTAGGAGCAGTCACTGGCCAGTCCGTGTGCACCCCTTGGTGGTTGGTGGAGGGCGGGATGGGCGGGGACCAGATCTGGGGCAGGGAAACCGGTCTGAAGCTTGCGTGTCTGCTGATTCGTGATGACACGCAGAAACTCCTATTCTGGTTCCGGAACCAGAGAACAGTCCAGAGGCTTGGGCGTCTTCTTCCCTCCGAGCTCCTGGACACGTTGAGGTCCCTTCATTTGGTGACTGGAAGTCAGTTCAGATGCCGCTGCTTCCTGAGTGCCACGTTGTTCGTGTAGGAATTAGGACTTGTGAGAGCGGCAGCGTTTCCGCTTCCCAAACCGAGTAAGTATGAGATCTATGTCTAAAACCAAGTGCGGTCTGTGTAGAGAGGACGTTTAAAGCGTGTATGGTTTGATTTTCACCGTTGTACATTTTAGCAGTGCTGCTTTGAGGGAATAGCCCTTCCTTAGGGCGGGGCATGTCCACTGTTGACCAGTGTCTGTGGTTTTGTTTACAGATTCCCACCGGAAACCCATTATACGAATCTTACTACAAGCAGGTAAGTTTCCCTGGTGTCTGGGGATCGAATGAGAGGGGGTGCGTCTCAGCAGGCGCCGTCCTGAGTGGGAGCCCCGCATGGCCTCGTCCCTTTCTGTCCTCCTGTTACCCGTGCGCTGTCACTCACTGCAGCCGCGTCTCACCAGTCGCTCCCACATCCCAGGTAGACCCGGCGTACACAGGGCGCATTGGGGCCAGCGAAGCTGCGCTTTTTCTGAAGAAGTCGGGGCTCTCGGACATCATCCTCGGGAAGGTACGTGAACACCGATCGTGGCTTCTGTCCTGAGGCCGCCCTGGGGGTTCCCCCCGGCGGGTGAAGGAGATGCGCTTCCTGGGGAGCGGGCCGGCCACGGTGGGCCTCTCAGGCTGTGACTGGTGGGTAGTCCCCTTACTGTTCAGGCCGCAGAGAGGAGGCCCAAGTGCTTCGGGGATCTTGACAGCTGGTGGATTGATGGTGGGTTTGTTGCCGAGCGGACCTGAGCGTTCTCCAGGCTCTGCCACTGGCCAGCTGTGTGTCTGCGGGGGGCAGGTCATCCACCCGTCCCAAATTTGCCTCCTCACCCCCAGCCCAGGGGTGGCCGCTCCTGCCTACACATAAGGCCCGTGTGTGGCAGCGGGCGCTCCTGTTCTGTGAGTAAACGGGCAGTGGTCGGCAATCACACTCATGAACATCTTTGTGTTTCCACAGATATGGGACTTGGCCGACCCAGAAGGTAAAGGGTTCTTGGACAAACAGGTATTTACATGTATACACAGAGCAAGTGGAGGGGCTTGGGCCCGGGCCCCACAGGCTGGGTCGCCTCTGTACTTCCTTCCTTCCTTGTTATCGCTGCTGACAAGTATTACTAGACTTAGCAAGTGTGCTCGTTCAGGCCATTAAAGTGGGAAGGTTTCATTCTGAAATAAAGGTCTTTTGAACACTTGAAGCCGTCTTTTCATGGTTAGTGTATCTTTTAAGATTTTGTGTGTTTGTAGGTGATGCAAATGTTTTCAGAACATTGTTTTGAAATAAATTAAGACCCGGGGAAGTTGCAAAAATAGTTCCGGTCTAGTTCAGGGGGTTCTGGTGTATCCTTCCTCAGTTCCCCGCTGGGAGAGCTGCTTACGTCCCCAGGGCCTGCTACTCAGACGCAGCGCGGTGCTGAATTGGGGGCCTTACTCAGGGCCGACCGGTCTTATGTGTGTTTTTTGGGGTTTTTCTGACGCGTATAGTTCTGTGTCATTGCATCACGTGCATAGACGCATGTAATCACCGCCGTGGTTGGGACACAGGACTGCCCATCCCCCAGAAGTCTCTCTCGTGCTGTACCGCGGCACCCACACCCTAGTCCGTGGCTGCCACTGGCTCCTTCTCCATCATAGTTTTGTTATTCTGTCAATGGAAATTTACAGTATCTAAGAAACAATTTCATTTATATATTTTTATTTTTTATTTTACTTTTTAATGTTTTTATTTCTGAGAGAGAGAGAGAGAGACAGCATGAGCAGGGGAGGGTCAGAGACAGAAGAAGACACAGAATTCGAACCAGACTCCAGGCTCTGAGCTAGTTGTCAGCACAGAGCCCGATACGGGGCTCGAATCCACGAACCATGAGATCATGACCTGAGCTGAAGTCGGACGCTCAACTGACTGAGCCACCCAGGCGCCCTGCTAACAAATGATTTTAAATGATCCTGTTTTAAGTTAGTTCAGTCTTTCCCCAAACTGTATCCCAAGGGATGTCCTTCCTGATGTCCGTGGTCATTGGGGAAGCACTATCAGCCCTTCCTCCCTTTCACACTGTACATCTGTGTGTTAAAAGATTCTGAGGGTCCGTGTGGACAAGAAGCCTGTTAGCTTTGTCTAATGCAGTTCCCGTAAACTTTTTTACATTCCTTTTCCCGTATGCTCTACTCGGGTGTTCTGTGGACATCGGTCTGAGGAAGGCTGAGCTAGTGTTTATCTCTGAAGAAGTTTTAAAGACCATAATGCTGTTTAGAGCTTTTAAGACAGTTCATGTTCTTAGGCTGTTTGATCAATTAAAAGAAATTAGGCGGTTGTGCTGCGTGAGTCCACTAAGCCAGTGGCATGGCCCGTTCTGGGGTTAGGAGGGTGAGGAGGAGTTAAGGCCCCAGAGGGCCTACTTCAGGCCCTTTGTCCCTGCGTGGGGCGGGGGGGGGGGGTGTGAGTCCATTTCAGGCCACTGGGGGGGGAGTGTGGGGTTGAGTGGGAGATGCTATGTTCAGCAAGGCCAAGGGGATCACGGCGCATCTTGAGCGTTAATTCCCAAATAACCATGTCTATTTCAAACCATTTTTAAAAAATCAACACATATTTGAATCATCATTTATTTATAATCTTAAACCCTGCTACTTCTCTAATCTCACATTTTCCTAAATGTTGGGAGCTCATTAGTGCTTAAAATGCATTTATCTGAGGGGCACCTGGCTGGCTCAGTGTGTAGAGCATGTGACTCTTGATCTCGGGGCCGTGAGTTCAAGCCCCACGTTGGTCATAGGGTTTACTTAAAAATTAATAAAGGTATAAAAAATACATTTATTTGAAATTTTGCAGTGTTCAGAATGTAATGGACTCAGTCCACTTGGGCATATTCATTCATTTATTTATTTTTAAAAATTTTTTTAATATTTATTTATTTTTGAGAGATAGAGACAGATCGTGAGTGGGGGAGGGGCAGAGAGAGAGGGAGACACAGAATCCGAAGCAGGCTCTAGGCTCTGAGCTGTCAGCATAGAGCCTGATGCGAGACCTGAACCCACAAACTGCAAAATCATGACCTGAGCCAAAGTGTGGTGCTTAACCAACTGAGCCCCCCAGGCGCCCCTGGCATATTCATTTAAACAGTGCCCCCAGGGTGAGACCAGTTCAGCTCAGTGCTCTAAGTGACTTTTACATGTTCAGTCGTTAGTGTTGGAGTCACATGAGATCCTTCTCCCTTGAAGCCCCCAGCTGCACACAACTCACCCCTGTCACCGCCAGCTGGGTGGGGTTTACACCTCCCCCTTTTTTGGATTTGCAGGGTTTCTATGTTGCACTGAGACTAGTGGCCTGTGCACAGAGCGGCCATGAAGTTACCCTGAGCAATCTGAGTTTGAACATGCCGCCGCCTAAATTCGTAAGTGTCAAAGTCCTTCAAGTTCACGCTCTTCTAATATCAGCTGTCAATCCATGTTTTCTGTCTCTTTTTTTAGTCAAGGCGAAATTCACGTAACCTAAAATTCACCATTTTAAAATGAACACCTTAGTGACATGTGGTGCATTCACAATATTGTACAGCCAAGCACCTCTTTCTAGATGTGGAACGTTGTCATCCCCATGAAAGGAAGCCCTTTCCCACTACGTAATCATTCACTGGCTCCCTCTCCCCCAGTCCCTGGCAGCCATTCATCTTTCTGTCTGTGGATTTACGTGCTCCGGGCACGCTGTGGAGCCCACTGGTGTCGCTTCTTTAAGGGTTTGTCCGTGTTGTAACGTGTCGCGCTCCGTTCCTTGTCATGGCTGAATCACGTTGCATTTGTACGGTCCAGCCCCTTTGGTTTATTTTTTCAGCTGTTGGTGGACATAGTAATTTGTGTTCCTGCATTTGCACACTCGTTTTCAGCTCTCGGGTCTGTATCTCACAGTACCATTGCTGGGATGTACAGTAATTCTGGGTTTAACTTCTTGAGGTCTTTCCTCGTTTTGAAAGCACTTGGAATGCGTATTCACTAACACATCAAGTCCTCTGTAGTTTAATTCTGGGCCAGCCACCAGTGAGCGTTTCTCTTCTTTACAGCATGACACCAGCAGCCCCTTGATGGTCACACCGCCGTCCGCAGAGGCCCATTGGGCTGTGAGGGTAAGTGAGCCCTGGTCAGCGCCCCTCAGCTCTCCTTCACGAGCCGTTGTTTCAGCCATTTCCGATGTTCAAAACATTGCAGGGGACGGTTGTATCTGTTCTGTTTCAGAGTGAGTTTGCCCCAGAATTGGACCAAAACACTTTCTCAGATGAAAATCTCTTGAAATGGCCATGACCATTTTGGGCATTGCCCTGCTAAGGCAGTTAGCTGAGTTTCTGGCGATGGATTCTTAGGATTTTACAGTTAGATTTTGCATTTCTCGGCCATGTTCTGGGGTTTTTGCTGCCTGGGTTGGTTAATCGGGATAGAAGAGGCCATTGTGAGAACTTGGCAAGTGTGAAGACCTCTAAGATGTCTTTGGATCTCTCTCTCTTCTTTCTAGCCAGTTTGCATGTTCTCCTTTCCTCTCTGATGCTCCCATGGCTCTTTAACAAGCTTCTCTCAGCATATGGGGACTGCCTCCATGCCCCATGTCTTTCTAGAAGCAGCAAAGAAGGACACGAGTGGTATCGTCTAATTGGTATAGAGTTAGTCCTAAAGGACATGTGTGGGGCCTGGACACGGTCCACGTACTGAGGCCCCCTCACTCCTCACTCGTTGTAAGGGGACTGTCACATTTCCTCACTTTTATTTGGCTTAAATACTGACATTAATAACAGTTTAGCTATTAATCAAGACACCCCACCCCCCCGCCTCAAGTACATTTGTCCTGTTTTCATATAGTTTTTCTGTTCCCTCCTTGGAAGAGTTTGGGCAGGGGAGAGTGGAGCAGGGACAGAGCAGGAAGGGGCCTCAAGTGACCAGGGGTTGTGAAGTCACCGCCGTGAGCAAGGAGCACTGTGCTGGCCGCAGTCACGGTACCGGAGGAGTCCCTGCTCTGTAGTCCAGGTGCTTGGCACCTGCTTTGGAGAAGAGCTGCTTTGTTGTGGAAAACAGTGCTGGGGAGACCCTGTGCCTTGAGCTGTGACTGTCCCTTCCTGGCAGGGCTGTGCTGCGGCCTCACGGGAAGGGCGGGCGCCCGAGAAGCCGCGAGGCAGGAATGGTGCCGTGATGGGATAGACTGTTCAAGTTTCGGTCAGAGAAACATGGACGGACAAACCCGAGGTGACAAGTGTCATTTGTGTTAGGAGAGTACTGGGCTTCTGGAAGCCGCGAGCCGGCGGGCAGCCCTCCAGACCCTCGGGCGACACGGGGCCTCGTGCGTACGGAATCGGCTGTGCCCTCATTTCTGTTTTCTCTTTTTTTCTTTTTGATTGTGGTAAGATATACATAACATAAGGTTTACCATCTGGACCGTTTTTAAGAGTATAGTTCAGTAGCGTTAGGTGCGTTCACACTGCTGTCCATCCATCCGCACCGGCCATCTCTAGAACTTTCTCATTGCCCCACACTAAAACCCTGTCCCCATGAAACACTAACTAAGCCTTCTCCCCGGGCCAGCGCCTGGCACCCACCATCTGCTTCCTGTCTCTGGGAGTGTGACTCCTCCAGGGGCCTCGCATAAGTAGGATGACACGGCACCTGCCCTTTGCGTGCTGGCTTCTGTCCCAGTCATCGAGATGCCTCACGGTTCGTCCATGCTGTCGCCTGGGTTTCAAAGTCTCCTTTGTTTTTGAGGCTGAGTAACAGTCCGTCATGTGGATACATCGCGTTCTGGTTGTCCACTCTCCTGCTGCCAGACTCTTGTTGGGGGTCTGGCCTTGTCTTCTGAGAGAGAACGAGAGAGTGTGAGCAAGCAGGGGAGGGCCAGAGACAGAGGGAGAGAGAGGATCCAAAGAGGGCTCCTTGCTGACCGCGCAGAGCCCTATGTGGGACTTGAACCCACAAAACACAAGATCATGACCTGAGCTGAAGTCAGATGCTTAGCCAACTGAGCCCTCCAGGTGCCCCTTGAGGGTGTTTTCTTAGCGGGCCCAGCAGCCCTGGCTCGTGGGCAGAGTGGGTGCTGAGGGCTGTGCCATCCCCTGGGGCCAGAGGCCGTGGGCTTTACTTCCAGAGGAGGGCAGGTTTTGGGGCCCTGCCCGGCCCTTCCTCACTGATGGCCCCTTGGATGTTTGGCCCACGGTTCATATTTCACAGTGGACTCGGTAGCTTCCGCTCTGTGCTTGCGAGTCCTACCCACGTCGCTCCGTTCAGGAGCCATGTTTATAATTGTTTTCTTTACTGTGAGAGGACTTCCTCTGCTTAAAGTTGATTTTGGTAATTGGTTGCTTAAGTCTTTTTTGTTTTTTAATGTGTATTTTTGAGAGAGAGAGAGCGCAAGTGAGCAAACAAGTTGGGGAGGGCCAGAGAGAGAGAGAGAGGGACATAAAGAACCCAAAGCAGGGCCCAGGCCCTGAGCTGTCAGCACAGAGCCCAATGCAGGGCTTGAACTCACAAACTGTGAGATTGTGACCTGAGCCAAAGTGGGACACTCAGACTGAGCCACCCAGGAACCCCCTTAAGTCTTTGGTTTTTCTTTTCTTTTTTGTTTTGTTTTGTTTTGTTTTCTTTTCCTTTCTTTCTCTTTCTCTCTTTCTCTCTTTCTTTCCTTTTATGTGCATGTATTTTATGCAGAATGTCTTCCCGGGCCATAAGCTTTTGTTTCTTCAGTTTCTTCTGGGATGTCTTTTTCTTCTGTGCAGCTTCCTCTTCTGGTTTAGGCACAGTCTGCTCTTTTTCAGTGAGGACCATCTCACTGTGGCCGGGAGACCTCATGTATGGGTTAGTCCGACCACGAGCTGTGTGGGTTCTACACTGCATCTTGGAGGCTTTGTTCATTGGATGTGCTCGATGACCAGAGAATCTCCATCCAAACCCTTACATTCAGCATCACTCTGCATTTTTAAGTGGGTGCAGTAAAAACTCAGCACTCTTTCCAGGTCGCTGACCCTGTGTCCGGCCTCGCTGTTTGGCCTGGATGTACTTACTGGCTTCACCATCAGAGCGTTGGGACGACACGCATTGCTTCTGCAAAGTTACACCTTTCAGATACTTGGTGGCTTCCCGGCTATGCATACCCTTGATAACCTGGGCAGTTTTGTGTGTGTTCTTAAAGTGAATGCGAAGATTTGAACCTCTTGATTTGCATGATTTTGTTGGTTTTCCAGGTCAAGTGAATAGCGAACCATTTTCAGAGATCACCTGAGGCCACTCACAGGAAGAGGAGGAGCGGTGACTCCTCTAGTCTTTGGCTTATTTTTATATTTGGTTCTTGAGCTCTTTCAGATCTGTAGGCTGGTGCCTAGATTTCATTGTCTTAAAGAGGGAACACCATTCAGGCCTTCGTCTGTCTCACCCTCGTGTGCTCCTGGGGTGGGGGGGGAGATTCCTGTCTTCCCAGCAGCCCCTGTGGTGGAGAGTGAGACCCCAGGCCAGTCCCTGTCTCCCTGTTGACCTTGGCCACCGGGTGTCGTAGTTGCCCGGGAGCTGTCCCTTCAGGGCAGAAGTCTGCTCCAAATTGCCGTGAGGCTGTCCTGTGCCTTTAGGCAACATGGTCTCCAGTATTGGGTCCGAGCCCCTCTTGGATTCTCACGCAGGCACACTTTCTTTCCAATTAGGTGGAAGAAAAAGCCAAATTTGATGGGATTTTTGAAAGCCTCTTACCCGTCAACGGTTTGCTTTCTGGAGACAAAGTCAAGCCGGTCCTCATGAACTCAAAGCTGCCTCTAGACGTCCTGGGCCGGGTAAGTGGTTCTCTCACACCCTGCGGTGCTCCCGAATTCCGTTGGCCCCAGGCTTGCTTCGCGCGGACACACATGAGGCTTTACACACGGCCGGGTGCTTTGCAAGAGCCCATGTGGATGGAGAACTTATTACAGCCGGGCTGGCTTAGGGCCTCCCCAGCCTGGGGGACGATGCTGGTGTGGACCCATTGCACACGTGGGGAGGCAGCGTCAGAAGTGATCTTGTTGCCCAAGGCCCAGAGGCGGGCAGAGGTGAGATTTGAACCCAAACCTGGGATCTCCCCATCTCTGTGCTTCTGGGGAGAAGTGTGGGAGTGTCTGTCTATAATTCTTTTCTATTTAAAATTACTTGTTTTCTGCCTGAGAACTTAAGATAAATACTATTTTTTTAATTTTTTTGAGAAAGAGGACACAAGTGAGGAGCAGACAGAGAGAAGTGGGGCTCACCCAAAGTGGGGCTCTTGATCACCTGAAGCAAGGCTCGAGCTCCCCTGATACAAGGCTCAAACTCACGAACTGTAAGATCATGACCTGCCTGAGCCAAAGTCAGGTACTTAGCCGACTGAGCCATCCAGATGCTCAGATGAAGTTACTTTAAGTTCTGCTGCAAGTTTAGAGAAAATTTTATGCATTCGCTTAAAAAAAAATAAAGCCCTCAGCTTTGTTTCTATCAAATGTACATTTTTTTTTAGATAGAGCTTTCTGTTCCAGACTTTTCCCTCCAGTGAGGCTTGCATCATGGCCCTGTGTGCTTACTCTGCGCAAACCCCAGTTCCACAGGGCTGTGTGTATTGAGTCCCTCGCTCTGGACTGAGAAGGGAGGGTTGTTGTCCTCTGTCTGGACTGGATTGTGACGATGCCGTGGGCACAGACCCAGAGCAGGGGGCCGAGCATGGTCCTTGCTACTCCAGACCACACCTGTGGGTCTAGCTCATGACATTTGGTAGAACCTTTGAGAAAGGTGCAAATTCCTGTCCAGTTGGATTCACCTGATAACGTTTCTGTTTATTATGACTTTTGTGGACACTGGCCTGACTTGGTAGGACCCAGGGAGAGCCCACCTTAATAGTTCATTTTGAAAGAGGGCCGCTAAGGGACCCCTCGGTGTCTCTGTTGGTTGAGTGTCTGACTCTGGATTTTGGCTCAGGTCATGATCTCAGGGTTTGTGAGTTCGGGCCCTGCATCAGGTTCTGCACTGACAGTGTGGAGCCTGCTTGGGAGTTCTCTCCCTCTCTCTGTTCTTCCCCACTCTCTCGCTCTCTTTCAAAGTAAATAAAAAAAAAAAAAAAAGGCCACTAAGAAAGAGGAATCTCTAAAATCCTTTTCTTCCCTCTTGGCCGTGGCATGGTTTCAGTGGAGCCCTGTGATGGGGACTCTGGCTGATCATCTGTAGTTTTTCCAAGGCCTGACTTTTAATTGCAGCAGGATGGGGTGACCCATTTCTGCACGTTGTGTGCCTTTATTTGGCAGTCCTGGCAAAACCCCTGATGATAGAGGTAATCATGTTGTAGAGCCAAATCTCGAACAAGACAGAGAGACTGACTGAGATGAAATATGCTTTGTTAGAAAGGGAGCTTGGCCAGGAAGGGTGCGCTCTGCCGCCAGCTGCCCGGGTTCCAGGTCTCGGGGCCCAGGTCACTTCTCACTGCTGCTCTCTCCTTCCCTCCTTGTGTCCACACACCAGCCTTATGTGCACCCGTTCATCCATGTACACATGTGCCCGCGTCCCTGCCCTGTCCCCCTGTGCACGCGTGTGCCCGCTTCCGCACCCCCGTCCCCTTGTGCACCCGTGTGCCTGCATCCATGCACACACATATTCATAACCCCGCATTCATCCATCCATATGTGCATCTGTATTCATGCACCCATTTATCTGTGCCCCCATCTGTCCATGGTACACACATCAGTACACTTGTGTATCCACGCACCTATGCATATATTCATTCATCCGTGCATCCATGCACTCGTTCAGGAAGTTTTGGAATCTGCTCCAGACCAGGCCTCATGCTGAGCACTGGGAATATGGGAATGAAATTAGATACAATCCAGAAGGTCAAATAGATAAATAGTGATTAAGATCCAAAATAAATAATGGTTAAGATCCTAAGAGTAATTTATTGAGGGCTTAATACGTGCCAGGCCCCATTGGAACCCTTTGAAAGGATGAAGTCCTTCAGTGCCTGCAGCCACCCTGCTGAGGATGGTGTCACTTCCATTTTCCAGATGAAAATGGTGTCACTTTCATTTTCTACTTCAGAGTGGTCAGTAAGCCCCTCAGGGTCTCATGGAGATGGGAATGAGGTCCTAGGTGGTCCCCAGAGCCCTCACTCTTCCCTGGTGACCCCCTGTGACCCCTTGCTTCCCTGGTAATTGTGATTCTGCCCGGTGGGGACAGTGGCGGAGGGGAGATGCCTGATCTGCCAGAGCAGAGTGGTATGGGACAGGCAGGGAAGGCTTCCTAAGTAGGCACTTCTGCGTTGTATTCTCCAGAGTAAAGAGATGGGTTGCCAATGATGGGCCGTGAAGGCCGGGTGCGTGGCAGCACAAGCAGAGGCCCGCTGGGGAGGCGGTTCCGCCCCCGGGGGATGCTGAGCAATGTCTGGAGATAGTAGTGCTTGTCCCACCTCGGGCAGGTGTTGCTGGCGCCAGGTGGGTGGAGATGGGAGTGAGGTCCTAGGTGGTCCCCAGAGCCCTCACGCGTGCAGTGCCCGGGTCAGCCCCACCACAGAGGGTGATGCGGTCTCGGATGTCCATGGTGCTGAGGCGGAGGGGCCCTGGGCAGAGAGACACCGTGGAGCCAGGGATTGTCGTTCTACTCCTGGTTCCCTGAGCAAGTGCCATATCTTTGGAAAAATTACTCTTCCTGAACCCATTTCCTAAATTGAAACCAGAGGCATAAAGCAGTCGGTCTGATGCAGAATGCCTCTGAAAGGGCATCCATACGCTTGAAGGGATTGTGAGCAGTGTGGGGCCCCTAGGGGTCAAGGTGGAGTCCCGGGAAGCTGGGCTATGGTGCAGAGACCTGCATAGGGCACAGGGGGCTCCATGTGCCAGGCTAGGGGGCAGGCTCAGAGTGCATTCTAGAACAGTTCCTATGACGACCCTGGGGAAAGGACTGGAGGCAAAGAGGCAAACTGGAGACTGGGCTCTGTGGAGGATTGGAGGGGCCCAAGTCCAAGGACAGCAGCAGCCCTGGGGAGGAGGACCTGCACCTGAGAAATGTCCTTGGGCTAATGTCGCTCATGATTGAGGAGGTACCACATGTGAAACAGCACGTTTGGGCCCCAGGAGTTTGCTCTGCTCTGAGTGCAGGGGCCAGGCCCCGCGTTGTCCGAGTCGGGCAGGCTGCTGGTTCAGGTGAGGCTGACTTGGGTCAGGAAGCTAGTGCTTTGATTGTGGTTTAGAAAATCTGGCACATGGCTTTGACCCGGTATAGGAACCTGTACCCGCCTCGTCTTGAGGGTGCGGGCATCCTCTGTGGCACCTGCCTCGCCATCCACCAGTGGGAGAGGAGACGGGACCCCGCAGACCTCGAACACACACCTGTGGCTAAGCACACTGTGAATAGGGGGTGGGGGGCTTGTGTTCAGAGCAACACTTAAGCCAAAACCAAACCATGTTTTCTAAGAATTCCTCGTAAGACGATAAAGAGAAAACCAGGGTGGACATGGTTATAATTACACTCGTTTGTTAGAGAAAATGAGCATGATACAAGGGAAGGATCTTGGAACGGACAGTACTTCATCAGCTGATGGTTTTTCAGAGAACCTGCCGGAGTGGGGGTGGGGGGGGGCGTTTCCTCCAGTGCATCTTGATTGCTGCCTCGTCTGACTCCAGTGTGCACTGAGCACGCAGAATCTAAGTTCTGGCAGACATGCTTCCTTCCTTCCCCAGGGACCCTTGGCACCCGCCCACCTCCCCAGTAAGCCTTGCTGTGTTTCCCTTGCAGGTCTGGGACCTCAGCGACATCGACAAGGATGGGCACCTGGACAGAGATGAGTTTGCTGTGGTAGGCCCCTGCTGTGACTCTCTTTTCTACTCTGCTGAGGAAGGAAACACAGCTCATGTGGGGTTTCTGGATTTTTTTTTTTTTTGCCCTCTCTGATTTATTTACACATTGATTTATTTAAAGTTTATTTTTTAGGGTGGGGGAAGGGCAGGGAGAGGAGGAGAGAGAGGTTCTCAAGCAGACTCCGTGCTGCCAGCAGCAGAGCCCAATGTGGGGCTCAAACCCACGAACTGTGAGATCGTGACCTGAGCCAAGATCAAGAGTCAGATGCTTAACCGATTGAGCCACTCAGGCGCCCCTTCATCTCTGATTTTTAAAAAGTGTTTATTTTGATGTACTCTGGATTTAAAGAAAAGTGGCAGTAATACAGAGGATTCTTTTCAACACCCTCCAGTCAGATTCTGCAGTGTTATTATTTTGCCACATTGCTTTACCCTCCTCGTCACTCTCTTGCCCTGTGTGCGTATGTCCTCAGATTTTACACATACATGAAATCTTCCTTCGAGCCGTCTTGGAGTAAGCTGCACACACCACACCTTTTCATCCCAGAATATCTCAGTGTGAATGTCCTAAACCAAGGAATTCTCCTACATGATCAGTGGCCAGTTCAAAATCGGGAAACTATTCTTGGTGTTGTTTAATTTATTGTGGCATTTATTACGCGTCCTGTTTCATATATTCTTATGTCATTAACTTATTACCTAAGGATGTTATTCAGATGTTGCCAGTTGTTCCTGAAACATCCTTTGCAGCAATTGTAGCCTCCTGCGTTATGTCCTGTAGCTCTGTCTCTTTCATGCCCTCTGAGCTGGGGCGGCATCTCTGTCTGCATCTCAATGGCACATGGGCGTCCTGGAGAGCTCAGGCCAGAAGTTTGTAGTGTCCCTCAGCTTAGGGACATCTGCCGTTTCCTCATGATGGTCCAGGTCGTGCGTGTGCGTGGGGCAGGACCCCTCCGTGGTGGATGGCTTGTTTTCCTTGGGGTACGTGCCACCGACGGGACCTGTGTCATCTTATCCCGGGTCATTGATGTGGTGTCAGCCTTGCTTGCGGTCAGAGTGGAGGCTCCCTGCCGGCTTACTCTCTTCCTGTGCGCTCTGTCTCTTGTGGGTTGCACATGGAGACTGGACACCCCCGTCCCCTCCGCTCTCACCCGCTAGTTCTTGAGGCTTCCCGGGAGTCTGCAAGATTCAGTGGGGATGATGGTGGTTGCCAGACGCGTTTCTGATTCTGGCAACTTCTTGCACATTTCCTAGTTAGCCTCCTGTGGTGAGGGATTTGTGTCCACGTGGACTTGTGGCTGTATCCTCTGTTCCGTGTTTCTAATCTTTTTTTTTTTAAATAAAAAAAATTTTTTTAACATTTATTTATTGTTGAGAGGCAAAGAGAAACAGCATAAGCAGGGGAGGGGCAGAGAGAGAGGGAGACACAGAATCCGTAGCAGGCTCCAGGCTCTGAGCTGCCAGCACAGAGCCCGACGTGGGTCTCTAATCCTCCTCTTCTTCCTCCCTTTCCTCCACCTCACGCCTTTGACCTTGCTCTCCCATTCAGGGGATTTATTCACTCACCTTGTTCCCTTAAAGGAACAATGGTTGCCTTTTGTAGTTAAAGATAGTGTTTTAATAAATAGCTGTTGAGTTCAATCAAACCAAAAAAACAAAACCCAACTGTGAATTACCTGGAAATTCCCTGGTAATAGAAAAACAATGAAATACAACAGTATCCCTAAGACTTCATCTTCCATTCTGGGAATCATAAGCCTTTCTAAAATGTGATTTTGCAACATACACACGAATTGAGGTTTATTATTTCCTTACTAAAATAATGTGTGTAAAAGCCTTTGAGGTTTTAAACTTAGATTCAATTTCAGCCATTTTCCAGGGAGATTATGTTTCTCCAGCAGTGCCCTCTGACCCCTTACACTCACCGGCACTAGCTGTGTCTTTTCTCACCTCCCCCATCATCTCTGCTTTGCCTTTTTCACTCTGAGCACTTTCTATGTGTTTCTATCATCCTGTTCTTTTTTTTTTTTAATTTTTTTTTTTATTTCTAGGAGAGAGAGAGAGAGACAGCGTGAGCAGGGGAGGGTCAGAGAAAGAGGGAGACACAGACTCCGAAATAGGCTCCAGGCTCTGAGCTGGCAGTCAGCACAGAGCCCGACGCAGGGCTTGAACCCACAAACCGCGAGATCATGACCCAAGCGAAAGTTGGACGCTTAACCGACTAAGCCACCCAGGCGCCCCCATCCTGTTCTTTTTACTGGAAATGTGTTTTTCTTACTTTTTTTACTGTGGTAAAATATATATAATGTAAATTTACCATCCTAACCATTTTTAAATGTGTGATTCAGTGCCATTAATACTTTCACACACATTTCATACTTTCACTGCTATGCATCCGTCACCACCACCCATCTCCGGGACCCTTCATCCTTCAAATCGGAACCTCTGTCCCCAAGCAAACACTAGCTTCCCCTTCCCCCAGTGCCTTATTACTTATTTTTTTAAAAATTTTAAAAATGTTTATTTATTTTTGAGAGACAGACAGCATAAGCAGGGTGGAGCAGAGAGAGACACACACACACAGAATCTGAAGCAGGCTCTAGGCTCTCTCTGAGCTGTCAGCATAGAGCCTGATGTAGGGCTCGAACTCAGAAGCTGTGAGATCACGACCTGAGCCGAAGTTTGCCGCCCAACCAACTGAGCCACCCACGTGCCCCCCCTTATTACTTATTTTTTATATCTCTTCTGACCACATTTGACTTGAGGTGTTTGTATCATGTACCATCCCTTGGGGTAATGCCCAGGAATGGGATGATTGGCCCAGAGTGAGCCCGCACGCCTGCCCCTCCTCCCACTGCCTTGGGACCCCTGGGTGTCCATTTTTGTTCTGTTTTTGTTATTTCCCATCATTTCAGCCAGGATTTATGTAATTCTATAAATAGGACTTACAATCATGTCATTTGGGTTTCTTTTCATCACTAGCTGGGTTTAACATTTTGTAGCGCTTTTTAAAAATTTCTGTTAAAATTTTTAAAATTTTATTTTAGATAATAAATAAAATTGTGTTCATGGGGGCAGGTCAGTGGGTGGAGAGAGAGAGAGAATCTTAAAACAGGGGCTCTGTCCCACGACCTGAAGATCATGACCTAAGCTGAACCCGAGTTGGACGCTCAACTGACTGAGCCCCCCAGGTGTCCCTTTGTAGCGTTTTTAGGGGACGGTAAATCTTACCTATGTTAGTGATCTGGTCTGTATTGCAAGTAACAAGGGATATTTTTAAGGGAGAAGGGCTGCGATTTTGGTTTGGTTTGGTTACGGTTTAGAACGGGCTTCCAATCTTTGTTTTAGAGAAAAGGTCTTTTCTCTGCCTGCCTGAAACCGGAGCGCACACATCGCAGTGTCTTTAGACTTCTAAATCCCGGTACCTGTGGAGTCCTCAGCCCTGGAGCTGGTGGCCTCCTGTGTGGTCAGGGGACATGTGTGGGGTCAAGGGACATGTGTGGAGTCCAGCATGATTGAACTCCTTTTGTGCTCATGTTAGTCTTGTGGGATTGAACACCCCTTGGAAAAATTATGCACTGGAAGGTAACTCATCAGAAAAGGTTTATTTTTCACCCTGTCCGGCTCGGAGTGACCGCAGAGGGAGCTGTCAGGGTCACATCACTGAAGCCCCGGAAAGAGCAGGCCTATGCCCAGCCGCCCGAATATAACTCTCTTTTGCGTTCCCAGGCAATGCACTTGGTGTACCGAGCCCTTGAGAAGGAGCCTGTACCCTCTGTCCTGCCCCCCTCCCTCATCCCACCTTCCAAGAGAAAGAAGCCGGTGTTCCCAGGAGCAGTGCCCGTCCTGCCCGCCAGCCCCCCACCAAAAGACAGCCTCCGCTCCACACCTTCCCACGGCAGCGTCAGCAGCCTGAACAGCACGGGCAGCTTGTCCCCCAAGCACAGCATCAAGCAAACCCAGGTACAGTGTCTGCTTCTCAGAGCAGCCGTTGGCATGGGGAGAGGCCCAGCAAGTACTTTGCAACCCCCGGAAGGTAACCTTGGTGATTACATTTTTAACTGTTATACCTTTTATTTTTTATTATTTATTAGTATTTTTTTTTAATTTTAGAGAGAGCATGCACAAGGCGGGGAGAGGGGCAGAGAGAGAGAGAGAGAGAGAGAGAGAGAGAGAGAGAGACTCTTAAGCAGGCTCCACACTCAGCACCGAGCCCAATATGGGGCTTGATCCCACAACCCTGAGATCATGATCTGAGCTGAAGTCTAGAGTCAGAGGCTCAAACAACTGAGCCCCTGAGGGATGCGCCCCACTGGGGTCACATTATTTAAAACAATGTTTCTGATTGGTATGCTAGTCTGTTGCAGTGTAATGGAATACCATAGAATAAGTGACTATGACAGATCTCTACTTCTCACAGAAAGTCTGGAGCCTAAGAAGTCCAAGATCCAAGCACCGGCAGATTCGGTGTCTGATGAGAGTCCAGTTAGGGTTCACAGATGGACTTTTCTCGCTGTGTTCTCACATGGTGGGAAGGGCAAAGGGGCTCTCTGGGGTCCTTTCTGTGAAGGCCGTGATCCCATTCGTGGGGCTCCAGCACCATGACCTAATCATCTTTCAAGGGCCCTACTTCCTAATACCCTCACATGGGGTTAGGGACTTAACACACGAGCGCTGGGGAGGGCTTGGGGCACAAACGTTCAGGCTGTAGCAACAGGGATGCAGAATTAAGTTTCCTGTTCATTTGCACACAAATACTGCCCTTCCTCAGACACCCTCAGCTTGCTGTCACCTCTGGACGCTCTCCTCCTGTCTCTGTGCCCCTTGCGTCAGACAGGTCCTCTGCTGGGTGGGTGCGTTCCCCGATCATACCCCAGCCCTCTGCTTTGTGAGGCCCCTGCTTACGGGGCACCTTCTCAAGGGCCCTGGCGTGACCACAGCCAGCGTACCCAGGGCTCTGTCCATCCTGCGGTGTAGATTTCCCACGTCTGGCTTGTCATGTAATTAATTGTGTATCCTCAGTCTCCTCCCCACCCCCACCCCACCTTAGCTTCATGAGAACAGTCAGTTCTTGGTTATAATCTCAGCGTTGGAACAGTCACAGGTACTTTGATGTTCAGTAAACATGTTGAACATCCAGTGAGCAGTGGAGGCATCCATCTCCTGTTGGGAGGACAGCATGGGGGCTCTGCGTACCAGTGGGGGCAGCATCTTCTACATCAAACAGATGTGTCTTGTTCTGGCAAATGCGGCACGCCGCCGGGTGCTCTTTTATAGAAGGCACCTCTGAGCTGATGTGACACATGGAAGAACGGGGCCGTGGGCCCTCCTGAGGCATCCTCACTGTCTGCCTCCAGCGAAGGTGACACAGAGAGGGCAAGCAGTGCCACCATGCAAGTTCACATGCGAACGATCAAAGTAGAAGCTTGTGTTGGCCTCAGCCTGTCAGTCAGTGACGCTGTCGGCTGGCCCCGCCCGTGGCGCTCACCGGGCCCCCGTTACTGGTGGGAGCCCCCACGGACACTTCCCGACCGGAGGAGGTGACTTTGTGGTTCTTGGTAGGGTTGCAGAGTGCGCCTATGTTTTGCAACAACCATCAGGAAAATTTGAAAAAAGACGACTTATTACAGGTCCTGCAGAGTGTGCGTCACACCCAGGGCCACCACCGCAAGGTCACGGCTAGAGAGAGCGTGAGGTCGGGCACGGGACTCTGCCTCTTTTGGGGTCAAGGGTGGGGGCCTAGGGTTTCTCGGGTTCACTCTTCATGGGTGAATCTAAAACATGAGAGTGGGAATGCAAGCAGGGGAAGGGAAAAGCAGGGTCACTCGGGCGCTGGTTACTTAGGTCCCCCGGGGCTTTTTGGTGGGGACCGTCGTGGTCTGGCCTGGCGCTGCCTAGCTGTGTGGCTGGCAGTGTGTTTATCTGACATGGATTCTTTTGAAACGGGTGCCTCAACGGTCAGAAGCTTGGTGACAGGCTTAAATCACAGTAAAAACCCCGCACTGGCAGGCACTTAACGCTACAGAAAGAGATGATCAGACAGTGATTACTTTTGCAGGTGACATCATTGTAAAACTGAATATTCTGTCTGGTGATGGTGGCTGGGCATTAGTGGCTCATTTTGCAGGAGCTTGTTGCACCGTAGAGTAGGGGTCCCCTCAGAGAGGGCCGAGGTGGCGTGGTCGGTGGGGGGTGGGGCTCACACACTCCTGTCACTGTGGCAGCTGCGGGGAGAGGCATGGTGGCGGGCTTCACCCAGGTTGGTGAGTCTTATGTGGCTGTCTGTTAACAAGGCCAGCGCCCAGATGGTGCCATGTGGGTATCGTCCACTTAGCCCCCACGAGCCCTGCCCAGCACTTCCTGGGGATGCGCAGTGACCGTGGGACTAGCCTCTGCCCTCCGTGGGGAGATAAACAATAAGCATAACAATAAACTAAGGAAGGTCAGATAGCTGTGAGACAGAGCACAGGGCCTGGCCTAGAGGTACCTGGGGTGCAGGAGAGGGCGTGCTCCTGTGGGTGGGGTCGGCTGGAAAGTCACTGATGAGGTGTGATGCCTGAGCTGATCCCTGGATGACAAAGAGTCAGAGGCCTACCATATGCGGAGGCTCTCAAGTGGGAACCTGTAGAAACAGGAAGAAGGGTGGGGGTGGAGCCAGAGAGGGAGCTGAGGCTGGTAACTTGGACCTGCACGAGCCATTGTTTCCCAGGATGACCTAGCGCCCTATGTCTGCAACATTCTTGCCAAGAGGTCTTACTGATTACGAGGTTAGGTTGGTGGTGATTTGTTTTACTGACAAGGAAGCAGGTGGGGCCAGAGTTGCTGACAGGTGCGGATTGACAGGCCTTGTAACCCCAATCCATGGTGATCTGGTGACTCTCCCCAGGTCCTGGGAGCCTGCTGCCGATTCCAACTAGACCTGTTTTACCAGGGACCTCTGATCAGGGTGGGGGTGGGGGTGGGGGAAAGAGGGTGTATCCCCTTCCCTCAGGACAGGGGTGCTGGTGGCATCACAGACATGAGATTGAGCAGTTCTGGGGACCCGCAGTCACCTTGCTGTCCCCCCACTTCCACTTATCTCACTGCCAGACTAGTGCCACCAGGTCCTGTCCTCACAGCTGGCTGCCGGGTGCAGGCACTTCTAGCCACCAGGGTCTATTCCCATTTACTGGGGGCCTGTGGCTGCCAAACCAGCCCCTTCTGGGAGGCCCAGCTCCAAGGAAAATGCTGGATTTGTAACCATCTGGGCTTCGGAGTTTTGCCGCTGCCACACTGAACGTTAGGACTTCTGTCATCCAGAGTTGTAATCTCTTGGGACCTGTAGAGCACAGAGACTGCTGCCGCCCTCAGCTTAGCCTGCCCGACCCACTGTTACATCCTCTCTGGGTTTCTTGGCATCCGAGGCTTAGCTCGCTCCAGACACTGGACTTAAAGACGGCGAGGTGTTTCTTCGCTGGAGGCCCTTACGTGTGCCTTCATGCTTCCTCTGAGGTGGCTTACAAAGCTCACAAACTGAGACATATAAAATGCAGGTCTCTGAACTCTTGCTGCCTGAGCACTTGCTGTTTGAACTTGGCCCATAGATTCTGATAAATCTGTGGTGGACTAAATCATGCCACTCCCTTTCCCAAATCCTGGGACCAAAATGATATGGGTAACATGGTGTCCCTTGCCTCCCACCTTGCTCTCTGGATTCTTGGGGCTTGTGTTGGGATCACACTGTATTGGGATAATGAGGGAGACCTGTTCAGAAGACACAGATGAGGAAAACCATCTCTAGGAAACCAGACAGGCGCCGTGGACTTGTTCAGTGAGCACACCGGAGGTCAGAGGTGACGGGTCCAGACTTAGCAGGTGAAGGGGCCCTGATGCCTCTGAATTAGGAGGTGCGTGGGCCCTGGTGAACCCTCGGTAGCATTTGCCTTTCTCACGGAGACTTGAGCAGGCAGTGTGAGGGGTCCCCGTGCAGCGGCTGGCCAAGCCCCGTGGCTGCAGACATGACCCTGCTCTGGGCTCTCAGATCCTCAGCTCTGTCTGCCTGTGCAGCACCCTTGAGGGTGATGGGGCCTTGCGTGTGGAAGGAATGCTCGTCAGGGGCCCGGGCTCCTCCACCAGTGCTGGGGGGCCCTGAGCACCTGCCCATCAGTGCTGGGTGTGCGCCGACACCTCACGGGGAGATGGCTGGGTCACGGGGAATGGGGTCAGGGACAAAGGTTAGAGTCCAAGATCCCGAACTGTGGGCATCGAGAATAATTCTGGCAGCTGCAGAGAAGTGTTTGCAGGCAGAAAATGAGAGGCCAGGAGACTGGTTCTCAGGAGGCTACCCTTCTAACGAGGACCATCAGGAGGGTCTTGCCTGGTGCACTTGAAGTCCTCTCCTGGAAGGAGGTCAATGACTTCCCTTCGAGCCCCTTTGGACCTGCTGTGTCTTTACCTGCCTCTAAATACAAGGGGAAAGGGGTGCTGTGATGGAGCAGGAGCGGTGCCCGTCGGCCACCAGGCGAGACTGACTGAGTTGGTGTTCACTGCTCTCTGCTTCAGTTTCCCTGTTTAGAGAACGGGGCTCCTGTCTGCCCTCTCGTTTCACGCAATCGTGTTGCCCAAATGCACGGAAAAGTGCTTTCATACCCTTTCCATCAGGAGCGTGTGAAAGTGCTTTAATAGCATGTGTTTATGGTTTAGAGTCTAGAAACTCTGGACTAATAGTTTTGAAACCCCTTTCAGCCGACGGTGAGCTGGGTGGTGCCAGTTGCAGATAAGATGCGATTTGACGAGATATTCCTGAAGACCGACCTGGACCTGGATGGCTACGTGAGTGGCCAGGAGGTGAAGGAGATCTTCATGCACTCGGGCCTCACCCAGAACCTTCTAGCACACATATGGTAAGAATGGGTAGCTGGATATCTGCTCCCTCTGGGCCTCCTGCGTAGAGGTAATGGCCATGGCGGCTCTGAGGGAAACGAGGCTTGTGCTGAAGGGAGGGCGGGTGGCCTTCAGGGCCTGGGGGTCAGGGCCTCCGCCTCTGCCCATTACTTAATCCTCGGCAGGCTGACGG
Source organism: Hyaena hyaena (assembly GCF_003009895.1). Classification (NCBI taxonomy): domain Eukaryota; kingdom Metazoa; phylum Chordata; class Mammalia; order Carnivora; family Hyaenidae; genus Hyaena; species Hyaena hyaena. The sequence goes on from NW_024080859.1 coordinate 1,485,365, forward strand.
GGTCTGAGTGAGGTCCGAGTGTGAGGGCCCTTCCCCCGTGTCCTGGGCATGTCCATTCACTCTGCCTGTTTAGTCCCTCTGGAAAGCTCTGGGGCTATTTGCCTGAGTGTGTGGGGTGAGTTCTTGCTGGTTCTGGCAGGAGGCCCCACCCTTGCCGCAGCTGGTCGGGGTGCAGACACTTGGCCCGCCCCGCAGGGGTGAGTGTGCGGTATGTCTGCAGGGGCTCCAGCAAAGCCGCCCTGCAGTCGCCTCCCTGAGGAGGCCTGTGAAGGCCAGAGACTCCGCTCCCTTCTGGGGGGTGAGTGGTCAACAGGTCTGCACCTGAGGCCCAGCCCTGGGGTTTGCCGCACCCCCACTTCCCTTCAGGGCGCGCCCGAGTAGTCTCCACAGCGCTGGACCGCTCCTTCTGTAGCTGGCCGGTGCCGAAAGTCACTTTCTAAGTGTCCTCAGGGCTGAGGGGCTTCACCTGGGAGTCACAGGGAGGAAATTTCCATATAATTCTGGAGACATGAACCCATCCAAGTAAGAACAGTGACATTTATTTTCATTTTATTTTATTAATATAATATATTGTCAAGTTAGTTAACATATAGCATATATACCGTTCTTGCTTTTGGGGGTCGATTCCCGTGGTTCATTGCTTACATACAGCACCCAGTGCTCATCCCCACAAGTGCCCTCCTCACTGCCCATCACCCATTTTCCCCTCTCTCCTGTCCTCCCATCAACCCTCAGTTTGTTCTCTGTATTTAAGTATCTTATGGGTTTGCCTCCTTCTCTGTTTGAAACTATTTTTTCCCTTTTCCTTCCCCCATGGTCCTCTGTTCCACATAGGAGTGAAAACCTACGGTATCTGTCTTTCTCTGACCGACTTCTTTCACTCAGCATAATACCCTCCAGTTCCATCCACATTGTTGCAAGTGGCAGAATTGTTTCTCATCGCCAAGTAGTATTTCATTGTATGTATAAACCACACATCTTCTTGATCCGTTCGTCAGTTGATGGACATTTGGGCTCTTTCTATGATTTGGCTATTGTTGAAAGCGCTGCTGCGAACACTGGGTACACGTGCCCCTATGCACTTCTGTATCAGCACTTCTGTATCCCTTGGGTAAATTCCCAGCAGAAGAAGGGCAGTGACAGCGCGTTACTCAGCAGCTTGCGGAAATAGCTGCCCTTGGCGATAATTCATAGGTGTCCACGTTGTGAGGGGAGGCCCCAGCCTGAGAAAACAGGCTGTCTCTTCAGGAGCGTGTGACACCCAGAGTCAGTCACCAAAACAGCTAGGGGAGGCCGGCTGCTTCCGACAGGTCAGGGCAATCCTTTTCTTCTGAGCCCCTTTAGATCCGGTGCCCCCTTCTAGAAACCAATAAAATGCGTGTCTCCTTTATCACCCTGAAGTGGACGTGCATGTCATTCAGAGGCAGCGATGTGGCGCCCTGATCGTAGCATAGGGACAATACCTCCACTCGCCAATGACCCGATGACATGTGAGCACACGGTGAAACCATGAAAACGCTTGGATTAAAGGGGGGACCGCAGAAAGCATTGTGTGTAAGGAGCAAAGGGAAAAGACAGAAGGAGCAAGCTCTAGAATAACCGCTGGGAGAGTAGAACGCCAGTCCGGATTTGTCTGCGGGGGGTTAGGGGGAGCGCAGAGAACGTGCCCAGAGGGCCGGCAGGGAGGAAACGAGGATGGAGCCGGAAGGTGCGCGTGGGCCTCCCCTGCCGGTGGCTGGCCGGGCCCCCTGCGTGCTGGCCTCCAAGCCCACACTCCCCCAGAGCCCCGGGAGCAGGAGAGGGCCGGAGAGAAGAGGCCTCAGCCCAGGAGCGGCTGTGGGCCTGGCGAGCCGCAGGACCGACCCCTACAGGCAGAATCCTCTCACCGCGCCCTCAAACTGCGACAAAAATGAAGACAGTTTTTTTTTTTTTTTTTAATTTTTTTAATGTTTTATTTATTTCTAGGAGAGAGAGAGACAGAGTGAGCAGGGGAGGGTCAGAGAGAGAGGGAGTCACAGACTGAAACAGGCTCCAGGCTCTGACCTGGCAGTCAGCACAGAGCCCGACGCGGGGCTCGAACCCACGAACTGCGAGATCATGACCTAAGCGAAAGTCGGATGCTTAACCGACTAAGCCACCCAGGCGCCCCACTTTCAGTGTAATTTTAATGTCAACTAAGTTCTGCTAAAAAAAATCAAACCTCAGTTATTCATGATATTCGTTTAACCTTTGAATGTGGCCTTTGGGAAACATCACTATAATGCCCAGACACAGGTTCTTGAAGGTTCTTCTCANAGATCATGACCTAAGCGAAAGTCGGACGCTTAACCGACTAAGCCACCCAGGCGCCCCTGAAGACAGTTTTAAAGCAGCTCGTGCCAGCGATACTCAGTGGGTTCTCTGTTCCCCCTGAGGCCCCATTCATTGGCTGTTTGGCCCTGAGTCTGCTCACCATGTCCAGCCACTTTGCTGCTCTGGTGTCACTGCTCTGCAGTCACCTCGTGCGGTGGGACCACCCGTGCAGCGGCCAGGGTGGGGCATGTTTGCAGATGCAGAGGCCTCGTCCTACTGCGTGAGGCCTTCCTTCCCGTAGCGTCCGGCTCCTCCGCTGTCGGACTGGTTGGGAGCTTCTCCCCCAGGGTTTGCGGGAGCTCAGTGTGCCGCTGGCCTGGGAGCTGTCTTGCCATTGACCAGGTGCCCAAAGGCCACATGAGCAGGGCCCCTTAGCAGTGAGGACCGTCCTGTGCAGCATGGCCATGTGTGGCTGTCCAGGCCCCAGCTCCTCGTGACGATGGCCCAAAATGCTGCTGCTGTCGTCCCCATTGAACACCAGCAGCTCAGGTGCTCAGGTAACCCGGAGCTACAGGAACGTGCTATAGATCCGCGGGCACACGCTCCGGCCCAGCTTTCATTTCCCCCAGAGCACCTCTGCCGCACACATGCTGTAAAGAGCCCACTGCGTTTCTGGTCCTTGCTGCTGAGGGCTCCCCAAAGGCCCACCGCCTTGGACTGTGGGCTGGGGTTTGGGGCGGGGCCCCCCCTTCCTGTGCTGACAGCCTCTCCATAACCCGCTGCTGGGCCCGGTGCCTGGGTGAGACTGCTGTCCTTGAGGGGATGTTCAGCAGGAAAGGGGTTGCCGCTGTGCCCCGCTGTTTGTACAGTCACTGTTCGTTTTTTAAGTGGACGGGCTCTTGTGATTTGTGCTTTCCAGGCAGGGCCGAATTCTCTTCCCTGAGGTCTAATTAGCATCCCGTTTCTCCCAGGGCCTTGGCTGATACGAGGCAAACGGGGAAGTTAAGTAAAGACCAGTTTGCATTAGCCATGTACTTCATTCAGCAGAAGGTCAGTAAAGGCATCGACCCCCCTCAGGTCCTCTCACCGGACATGATCCCGCCCTCGGAGAGAGGCACTCCCATCCAGGTGAGTACTGCTGGCCACATCCCGGTCACGTTCGCGTGGCTTCCCGCAGCCTGCCACCAGGTGGCGGCCGTGACCCATGTGAGCAGGCCAGTGCTCTGCTTTTGTAGCCTACCTTCTGGTGGCCCTAGCCTTCCCCAGGGGCTGGGGGGTGGGGCTGGGCCACTGGGACAGTTTTGCAGCTGGGTGCCGGCACTTCTGGTACTGCCCCCAGTGAACTGGAGATAGCGCGATTGTATCCCTCCCACTAGGACCTGCTGGGTCGTGAGGTCAGCTTGTCGATTTTTTTCTTAAGGTTTTAGTTTTACTTAATCTCTACATCCAATGTGGGGCTCAAACTCGCAGCCCCGAGATGAAGAGTCACATGTGTCATAGACTGAGGCAGGCAGGCGCCCCCAACTTGTCCATTTTTAATCCTGTGTCTGAATTTGGTTCCAGGATGGTTCAGGTTCTCTTGGATCAGGGGAATTCACTGGCGTGAAGGAGCTTGATGATATCAGTCAAGAGATTGCCCAGTTACAAAGGTGTGTTAAAGCTCCTTCCCCTCAGAATCTGAACCTTCCACGGGCCCTGTCCCAGCTCGTTTCCACAAGTAGGTCGACCGTCCCAAGCGTGTGCGGCAGAAATGAAGCGATGCACATTCCCCCGAGTTCCTGAATTGATTCAATGAGCTCGAGTGATGGCGTCCTCAGTCAGAGTCTGTGTGGGCTGTGGGAGCCCAGGCAGGTTGTTGCTTGGCAGCCACAGGCCCTGCCCCCGCCCTCGGGATCCCCTTGTTCCCCCTCAACCTCCAAGGGCAAGTTAAGGGCTTAGGACTGACAGCTAAACTGAGAGAGGCCTCGTGTCCAGGTCTCTGGCTCCTCGCTGTGCCTGCTGCCTCAAGTTTCCCACCCATAAACAAGGGCTTTGGTTGGGGTATCTGCCCTCTCAGAGTCTGGCATAAAGAGATGCATCCACTTCTGTATGCTTCTGGGATCCTCTCCAAAGCAGCATTCTCCCTCCAGTTAATTCTAGAGGAGGGAGAAGGGCCCAGAAAGTGCCTGGCCCTCCATGGGCAGAGTCAGTGAGGGTCATTGAGTCCTCCTTACCTTAGACGTCGCTCTGACTTCCTCTTCCCTCTGCCTGAGGGGCTCTACTGGCCTCATTGGGAGCACTGCCTCATCATAGCCACAGATTAGATGAAGGGAGGGGATGATGCAGAGGGCACGATTGCTGAGGGTCACTCCTGGGGACCAGCCGAGCTGGGTTCCGTGGGCACAGACGGAAGTGGTGTTGAGAAGTTGGCACGGAGAGAAGACACCAGGGCTGCAGTCATGCCCTCCCTCACCCGTGCCTTCCCGAATTCTTTTTCAATGCCCAGGGAGAAGTACGCCCTGGAACAGGACATTAGGGAAAAGGAAGAGGCAATCAGACAGAAAACCAACGAAGTACAGGTAAGAACGGGCTCACCCTGGGCAGGTGGTGTGTGTCCTGTGTGGGCCGGGCACTCCGGTCAGTGGGGGCGGGACAAGGGAGAGGTAGCCCCGCCCTTGGCTTGCAAGTAAGGTTTTTAAGTTTCTTATAACCACAGACAGGGGTGGGTTGGTTGGTTTGTATCTTTCTTTCTTCTTTTTTTTTTTTTTTTGTTCAATTGAGCTGTATAATTCACATAACAAAATTTGCTATTTTAGAGCAAACAGTTTTTTGGTTTTTAGCACATTCGGTGTGTTGCTAAGCTGTCCTCTCTATCTAGTTCCAGAACATTTCCATCACCCCAAAAGAAACCCCATGACCCTTAGCCCTCACACCCCATCACCACTGCCCTCCTCTCTCCCCGCCCCGGCAACTACTGATCTGCTTTGTGTCTCTGTGGACGTACCTGTTCCGGACGTTCAACGTGAGGCCTTTTGTGTCTGGCTTTTTTCACTCAATTCTCTGTTTCTGAGATTCGGACAGTGGCTGCTAACCTGTTCTCAGACAGTCCTGCATCCTAGAGTGTCTCCTAGCAGGTGGCGGTGACACAGAGACTGGGGGCCTCACTGCTTGGGCTCATACCTGGTTCTCCGTAGCTGTGTGACCTTGGGCAAGTTACTGAATATCTCTGGTCTTGTACGGCGTTGGTTACGAGTGTTCTGCTTTCCTGAGTTGTGTGGCTGGGAAACAAAGTCTGGCACCCGCTTGAGGCTCACTTGGGGCCCTTCCTGCTCTTCTCCATCATTTGAGCAGAGGGGAGCCTGCACCGGGAGCAGAGCCATGAGCCTGGGCAGCCACATTGGGTCCCCACGATGTCTCTAGTCTGAGTGGATAGAGAAGGCCCTGCCACTGTGGGGACACGAGAGGTGCCCGTGTCGCCCTGAGAGTGAGGCCGAGTCAGGCTGCAGGGACCGTCTGAGCTCAGGGCTGTGGGGGAAGAGGGGCCTGCGAAGTGGTCAGGACCCCCGCTGCATGGTGTCTCACCTGAGTGACCTGGACGGGTGGCTCAGCGTCTAGCCTCTGTCACCTCAGCCGGCAGTGATGGTCGGTGCGTGTGGCTGCCCTGTGCACCGCCAGAGTGGCCGGTTCTTTCTGAGTCGCCTCCTAGGGTGTGACCCGAGCCGGAGTGAGGGAAGTACCACGTGACTCAGTGGGCTGTCAAGGTGCTGGGGGGCCCGTTCTGTCCTAGCCACGGTCTGCAGGGAAGGGGGAGGGTGTGCCCACCTGCTTCGGACGCTCCTCACTTCCTGCTGGGCGGCGTCCAGACCCCTCCCTGCTGGCTTCTCATGTACTCTGCACGCTGGCAGTGAGCGCTAGGCTGCGGTGGCCTCCTGGCATGTTTCAGATTGGAAAGCAGGGACTGGCCTGCCTCCAATATGAAGGGATTTTTGCTCAATGAGCTTCTTCAGTTACAAGCCCACCTTGCAGGCGAAGTGACTTTTTCTCTGAGTGTTTGTACTTTCATCCTGTCATTTTATTCTCTCTCACCTCTGACTTCCACTCGTGTCCTGAACTGGTCCCCCAGACGCAGCGCCCACTCCCCGCCTCCATCACCTGCGTCACCTCACCGCCACCCTTTTAGTCCTTTGGTGGAGCCGGCCATGTCTCCCCTCCCGCCTGGGCCTGGGCCCGGCCAGCGACACGGATGTGTGGCCGGTTCTCCCTTCCCATCACATCCGGGTTGCCCTGACCACGCCTTGGTTTGCATTCTGGTCCCTGAGGGTCCGGGTGCTGTAATGTCCCCTCACCACTGAGGAAGCCAGTCATCAGGTCTCTGGCACCTGCAAAGTTGGGTCTTTGCAGAGACTTGTTCTGACATCTGGAGGTGCTGTCCCCTGTGCTGTGTGGAGCCCTGGCTGGTGGGCTCTGACACTGTGCAGCTACAGCCTTTGAGGTGCCAGGGTCCTTGTGCACTCCAATAGCCCCCCAGAGCTGAGAGGGAGCCCGAGGCCAGCCAGACTGGCCCCTGTGCTATGGGGGCCTCACTTATAAGCAGGCCGGACCGGGGCTCTGCCGTAGTGCTCGATGGCACAGACAGAATACTATGTATTTTTTGGATGTTCCCTTGTGAGGACCAGGTTTGGCTGGGGTCCCTACCACCTGTCCCCGGATGGCTCTGGCCGGGAGATCACTTGCCGTGCCGTCTAGTGGGTCAGGGCCCCGCATAGGGTGCGAGTCCTTTGTCCTCAGGCTACTTAAGCAGCGGAAGCATCAGCCTCCAGGGCTCTGTTCTCATTGCGCCCCTTCTCCGTCCTCCCTGGGGGTCCTCCACCTCCATTTCCATTGCTGTCCTGGTGAGCACCTGCAGCGGCTCCCTGCTGTTTTCTTTCTTTTTCGTGACAGCAGCGTTACTGGGCTAGAACTCACATATACCACACAATTCATCCATTTAAAGTGTGGAATTCAGTGGTGTTTACGACATGCACAAACTTGTACAGCCATCGCCACTGTCAGTTCTCCAACGTCGTGGTCGCTCCAGAAGGAAGTCCCTGGTCCCCCTCCCCAGCCCCATGCAACTGCTCCTCTGCTTTCTGCCTCTGGACTTACCTGACTGGGCGCCGCATGTCAGTGGAACCCTGCATCGCGTGGTCTTTGTGTCTGGCCTATTGCACCGTGTCTGGTGTTTCCAAGGTCCATCGTGTTGTAGCACGTCAGGGCTTCGTTTCTTTGTGTGGTTAGTACTCTGCTGTGTGGCCAGACCACAGTTCGTGCAGCCGTTCCTCAGTTGATGGGTATTTGGGCTTTCCTACTCTTTAGCTATTGCAAATGACGTCACTGTGAACTTCCCTGTGCAAGTTTGTGTGGACGTGTGATCTCACTTCTCTTGGGTCTGTTACTGGGAGTGGGGTTGCTGGACCCTATGGCAGCTCTGTGTTTAGCCTTTTGAGGAGTTGCCACACTGATTTCCAAAGTGACTGTACCATTTTACATTCCAACCTGTTATGCCTGAGGGGTCTGGTTTCTCCACACCCTCGCCAACACTTACCTCTCATTTTTATTTCGCCTTCCCAGTGGGTGTACAGTGGTACCTCGTTGCCCCTAATGCTTTCCCTAATGATGTTGAGCATCTTTTTTTTTTTTTATGTTTATTTACTTTTGAGAGAGAGAGAGTATGTAAACAGGCAGGGGAGAGGCAGAGAGAGAAAGAGAGAATCCCAAGAAGGCTATCACTGTCAGCATGGAGACCAGTGCAGGGCTCCATCTCACAAACTGTGACATCCTGACTTGAGCCGAAATCAAGAGCCGGACTCTTAACCAACTGCGCCACCCACGTACCCTGAGCATCTTTTCATGTGCTTATTGGCCATTTGTGTGTCTTTTGAATAGACATTTCTATTCAGACCCATTGGCCATTGTTAAATTGGGTTTTTTGTCTTTTGATAGCTGAGTTGTAAGAGTTCTTTATATTTTCTGGAGAGAATTTCCTCCTCAGATATGTGATTTGCAGACACTGTGGGTTGTCTTTTTACTTTCTTGATGGTCTACTTTGAAGCACAAAAGTTTTACATTTTGGTGGAGTCCAGTTTACTCCTTTTTTAATTTTTTCCCCTGCTCTTGCTTTCGGTGTCATCTTTAAAAAGTCATTGCCGAATTCAGGATCACAAAGATTTATCCCATGTTTTCTCCTAGGATTTTATCATTTTAGCTCTTACATTCAGGTCTTTGGTCTGTTTTAATTTTGTCATATGGTGTGAGGTAGGGATCCAGCCTCATTCTTTTGCATGTGGAGACCCAGTTGTCCCAGCCCCGTTTGTTGAAGAGACCGTTCTTTCCCCGTTGAATGAATGGCCTTGGCACCTGTGTTGACTGTCACTTGGCCATTGGTGGGTGGCTTTGTTTTTGGACTCTCAGTTCTGTCCTGTGTTCCACATGCCTTTCGCTTTGTGCCAGCACCACAAACGATAGCTTTGATGATAGCTTTGTACGAGCACACGTCATTTCATTGTGCTCTACAGATTCCGTGGGCTTCCTTTTGTTTCGTTTTACACATCGAAGGTTTGTGGCAACCACGCGTCAAGCAGATTTATCAGCACCATTTTCCTAATAGTGTCTGCTCACTTTGTGTCTCTGTGTCCCATTTTGGTAATCCTCACAGTCTTTCCATTTTTTCCATTGTTGTATTTGTTACAATGATCTGTGTTCAGATATTACGGCGCCTCAAAAGCTCAGATGATGATTAGCATTTTTAAACAATAAAGTATTTTTTAATTAAAGGTGTGTACATGGTTGTGTAGACATAACGCTCTTGTGCACTTAACAGACTGTGGTGTAGTGTAAACAGAACTTTTACATGCACTTGAAAACTCAGAAATTCATTTGACTCGCTCTGTTACAATATTCATTCGCTATATTGCAGTGATTGGGAACCAGACCCACAGTTTATCTGAGGTATGTCCGTAGTAAGTTTTGAAATTGAAAGGTAGAAGTTCTCCAACGGTTTTTTTCCTTCTCCTTCAAGATTGTTTGGGCTTTTCTGAATCCCTTGCATTGCCTTATGAATTTTGGCATCAGCTTGTCAGTTTCCGCACAGAAGGCAGCTGGAGACTCCAGGGGGGGGCTGAATGGAGCCTGCAGGTTGTCTGGCTTATTTCTGTGTTATCTGTGCTCAGACACCTCCCACATTCTGACCCCACTCCCATCCTGACCATGAGCTGGCGGGCCTTTGTCCCCATTGGGCTCGTGGACTCCCTCTCCTTCGTTACAGAATGAGGCTCAGATTCTGTGATGTACTAGGCTACCACCCCAGGCCAGACCCTCTTCCTGGCTTTATCTCCTCTTACTCTGTCACTTGGTCTTCCCTCAAGTGGCAAACCCATGTCTGGGACTCCCTACCCACAGACATTCTTTTACCTTCCCCAGACTTGCACACCAAAGCCCCACTTATTGAATTCAAGGTCAGGGGCAGGGAGACTGGGGAACCAAGAACCTAGCTCCCAGAAGAACTCAGAGGTGTGTTTTGGCTGTCTAGAGGGGACAGAGCTGTGACAGTTTTGTCCTCAAGGCAGAGAGGAGACCCTGTGCCTGCTTTGGGTTTGCTCCTGGAATGACACCAGCAAGCCCCAGCCAGGCCCGCACTGGGGGTCGGCCTCACTGTCCCTGTCCTCCTTTACCCCCAGAGGTTCCCTCAAATCTTTCCCTTGCTTTGATTCTCATGGCCACCACTTCACCCTGGCCCAGGTCCCCTTCCTGCTCCCTTTGTCGCTCTGTCAGAGATGTAGTTAGCTCCCATGAGGACTTTCAGAAAGGTCATGTGCATGTTCTTTCCTTCCTGTTGGCGCGAATGCTAGAATGCAATGTACACACGCACTTGGCCATGGGTTTCACATTGTAACTTGAGTATGAGGTGCAGCTTCCTTTAGGGCACGAGCGCGCCCTGAGGTGTGAGCCAGGCTGGCCTGGTGGGAATTCACGTGGTTTCCAGGTTTTGCTCCCACAGACCGCGTGTTTTCACCTGCCGCCACCCAGGTGTGCTCTTCCCTGGGGCGTCCTGGCTGGGTCTGAGGGTGCCTGCACTGGCTGGCTGGTAGATGCTGCCCGTTTGGAGCAGCGTCAGCAGTGGAGAATCATCCCATCCCTGCTTGTACGTGAATGTCCTGTGGGGGCTTCCTGCATAGCCCTGCGTCCTTTGGCTCGAGCTGGAGCCCAACACCCCCTTCCCCACCGCAGGGCTCCCTTCCTCCTGGGTCTTCACCTGGCTGCCCCTGCTTGTCCTTTGGGTCCGTCCTAAGCAGTGCTTCTGGGAGGTCTTCTCCATCCGTGCAGTGTCAGTCTGGTCTCCCTGCACCCACCTCTCCCCGAGTCAACCCAGCAGCATCCATACATTCTGTTATGTTGGTTTCAGTTTCTTTGTGTTTGGGTGATGACTCTCCCCTCCTCACCCCTGACCCCATGTCACCTGATAGCTCTTCTCAGTGGGACCCAGCCACTCTCCTGGCCCTTGGCCACTCTTAGGCCGTTGGTAAACATTTGCCAGAGAGCTTAGTGGGAGGTCACGCCACAGGGACCAGGCTGAGATGCACGCGTTTCCAGCAGGTGTGCACAGGATGCCTGCCGGGCACAGGCTTGGGGGCTGGGGGCCCGATTTGTAGGACATCCTGGGGGCACCAGCCCAGGCTGAGACTGTGCTGTCTTGGACATGCCCCCCTCTCTCATCAGTCTCCAGTACATTGATGCAACTCTTCCCTAGGAATTACAAAATGATTTAGACCGGGAAACGAGCAGTTTGCAAGAGCTAGAAGCTCAGAAGCAGGACGCCCAAGACCGCCTTGACGAGATGGATCAGCAGAAGGCCAAGCTCCGAGACATGCTGAGCGACGTCAGGCAGAAGTGCCAGGACGAGACTCAGATGGTGCGTCTCATGCCCAACAGGCAAGGGAGCTTCCTGCGGGCTGCTTTGGGCTCAACACGGGCTCAGCACAACCTTGAAACGCAAGGCTGAGGCATCCTATTGGTTTCATAGGGTTGTGGACGTATCATTGGAAAAGCATCCAGGCATTTGTGGCCTGACCTCAGTCTCACCCACTAAGTCATACAGTGAACAGCTTTGGTCCCCACTGATCTCACCCTGGCCGGTGCCTCACAGCACCCCGGGGCCAGCATGCCCCCACCCCCTTCTGGTGTCTTCACTGCTCATTACAAACCGGGGAGGCTGCAACCCCAGCCGACTGTAAAGCCCTCCTGTCCTGCTCTGAGCCCTTGCACAGCGATGTTCCACCCCTGGGGGACAGGTAGATTGCCAGTGCTTGTCTCGGTTCTCATTCTTCCTCATCCCAGACTGACTTTCTGTCAGTTACATGGGCATGAGTGCGTCTGGCTTGTTGTTTCTCTGTCCTGTGTGGAGAGAGGGCCCTGGGAGAAAGCCCAGGTGTCCAGCCATCAGGCTGCTGTCTGCCTCAGTGGGTTCACTTGTTCCTCCCTGTGTCATATTTCATCTCATTTCAGATTTCCTCCTTGAAGACCCAAATCCAGTCCCAGGAATCTGACCTCAAGTCCCAGGAGGACGACCTGAACCGGGCCAAGTCTGAGCTGAACCGATTGCAGCAGGAGGAAACCCAGCTGGAGCAGAGCATTCAGGCGGGGAAAGCTCAGCTGGAGACCATCATCAAGTCCCTGAAATCGACACAGGATGAAATCAACCAGGTACCCCCCTGGGGGCGGGTCCTCGCCGCTGCTGGTGGCCGGGGTCTTCTGGCGCCTTCTTGCAGGTGGAGTAGCTGCGGTGAGCTGTCATGTCGGTGTGTGTGAGCAGCCTGCGCAGAGGCCTCGTGTTTCCTTGGCTCCCACCCAGCCCGTTTATGTCAGGTTCTCTTCTTAGAAGTGCTGTCCGGGGGTGAAGCAGCCGGCACCCCCAACCTGTGCTCCAGCAGCGCATTGACTTTGGCCTGCTGGCTGTTTGCTGTGCCTCGCTGTCCCACTTCCCCACCTGAGCGCGCGCCATCTTTGGGGAATGGGCAGGGTCTGTGCAAGACCCTTTGGTCTCCTTTGGAGCGAGCCTTGGGTGCAGAAATTCCCTCCCCCAGCATGGTTCTCAGGCAGGCAAGAGGGACAGAGTCCGAGGTGTGTTCTGGCACCGCCTCCCTGCAGTCTAGCAACTGGCGCGTTGAGGGGGCCCCGCCCTGTGACGAGCATCAGCCCACACGAGGCCCTGTTCTAGTTCTACAAGCTGTCCAGGTGCCCCATCCTCACCCCACTCTCGTGTGAAGGCCCTGGGGCCTGCAGCCGCTGCTCACCAGCAGAGGGCGGGCTTCCCTCCTGCTCCCTGGTGTGGAACAGCCCAAGGCCTCCTTGTTGGCCTGCAGGTGTCCCTTCAACAGAGTGGGGGTGATGCTTGCCCTCGGCAGCATCACGGTGGCCAGCTGTGCTTCCCTCTTGACCGATTCGGCCTCTTCCTCTTTTTGCCAGGTTACAGACCATGGTTGATCACAAACATGGACTAGCGATTTCATTCCCCATGTTATATTGTGCTTCATTGCATCTTAGATCTAGGATTATCGTAGGTCTTTTCCCCCTAAGCAATTAGAGTTTGCACAGTGTAGGTAGGAACGAAGCCGTGAGCGTATGTTAGTAATAATAATAATAGCAACATTCACTGCTGCCTACTAACGGCCACCCTTCCAGATGCTACAGGAGCTATTTTACCCATTGCTTCCTGTGGTCCTTTTTGGAGAAGAGCTAACAGATAGGTTAGGTCACCAGCCAGAGGTCACACGGTGTGGATGAGACAGTTAAGATAACATCCCCAGGCCTGGCTGACTTCATAGATTGTCTGATACCCCCGTCCAGGACAAGGAGCCATGGACAGGGTGGTGAGACCCCACCGAGGGGAAATGCTGACTGCCACTTGCAACAGGCTGTGAACCTGGATTTTTCCAGTTTGGGTACTTTTCAGAATTGACAAACATCTGTTTGCACCCGGGCCTCTCTCAGGGGTCGGGGATACAGAGAGGCCTCATGGGGCCACAAGAAGGACCTCATGGTTTACAAGTCATGTCCCTTGGGATCACATACCCTGTGGGCGGGTGATTCAGTTACCCGTGGGAACGGGGTTGGGCATCGGGAGAAGGAAAGAGCTCTCCTGACACTTCCCCCTCAACCCCGCATGTTGTGTAGGCAAGGAGCAAGCTTTCCCAGCTGCACGAAAGCCACCAAGAAGCCCACAGGACCCTGGAGCAGTATGACGAGGTGCTGGACGGGGCCCACGGCGCCAGCCTGACCAACTTAGCCGACCTGAGTGAAGGCGTCTCGCTGACAGAGAGGGGCGGTTTTGGAGCCATGGTAAAGGTTGAATAAACGTATTGCAGTCCTGGGATTAGGTCCAAAGTCAGGACCAGAGAACGCCCTGCCTGCTAGGTCCGGCACTGGCCAGCCTTGGTTCCGTCCAAATGCAGGGCGTCTCTTTTTTTTGCTGCTGCTTGGCGTGTCCCCACAGGCTGTGAAGCCCTGTGCTCCATCCTTGCTTCGGGGACAAAGCCAAGGAGAGGCCTGACTCCTCTGTAGAACCAGTTCTTAGCGACATTCATCTCCGGTGGGCCAGCCCCCCAAATTCAGAGGGCTTTCCCGAACTTGCACACGTGAAACCCTGCATCCTACTAGTTTGAAGGGGTAGCACCAGGGGAAACGTGTGTGTGTATGTCCGTGTTCCCACAAGGAGCACCTTGAGAACCAAACGTATTTGTGAAGATTGAGACAAATGACAGCCCTTTGAGGCACTGCTGTTTGCCCTGTGAACTGGCCCCTCTCCTGGTGACGCTGAAAACCCGGACTGTTATGACCCTGGGACCCCTGATCAAGTTCCAACGGGCTGTAGTCCTCAGGTTTCTGTGGATTCGGGCTGCTGACATCCAGCCGGTGTCATTTCTTTTTTGAATTGTCACATCCCCTCATCCCTGCCAGCGCCCGCCATTGTGGCCAGGCCCCAGCATGTGCTGTTTTCGCTTTAGTGTCGCCGATGAGAGCATCGCTGTGCTCCTGAGGGAGCCGTGGGAGGCGGCTGATCTTGATGGTCTCACCGCGCTCTGCCCCCAAAGCCTTTTCACCGCCCACCCTGCGCTGCTGCCCCTTGTCTGGGGCCGCTCCTCTGAGCCCTCTTGCTCCTGACCCTGGGCTTCGCGGATTCCTTCTTCTTGTAGTAATACAGTGTCTCTCTCTCTCTCTCTCTTCGTCTGTCTTTCTCAGCTTGAGACTTAGTTCTTCACGTTCATTTCTTGACCTGTTTCTATCCTCAGTAGCCAACTGGTCAGTCCCAAGAATTTACGGGGAAGCTCCTACCTCCTTCCCTGAATCGCCTCAAAGATGCTGTTGGTGTCCTCACCTGTCTCCCGTCTCGGGCCCTCGTTGCCTCCCTCTGCCGCTCACAGATTCCTTTTCCTTAGGGAATTGTAAACAGGTGATTTCCGCATCCGCTCTTGAGCCCACCGTCAGCTTGACTGTCCGAGTTCGGACTGCGACTGTCCACTTCTCATTCACCGCCTGAGGCACACTCGCCCGCTTGGCTGGCTGTTCAGTGTGTGCATTTCTGCTTCGTGACCCTGATTTTATTTTTCCCGTCTGCCATCGGCCCCCTCGCACAGCTTTCCGCTTGCCCTCTTTCATCTTGGTCCGTGGAACAGCCCACTCTTCAGCTCTTTTGCAGGTTCGAGTAAGATTGGTTTCCTGGATAAAAAGTTGGCAGCAAGGTGGCAGCTTGCAAGTGGCCAGAGATTCTCCGTCCCCCATCCCCCACCCCCCACAGGTTTATCATCTGCCCTTACTTTCATTCATCTTGTAAGCAGGGCAAAGTTTACATGACAGGCAATTCATTCTGGAATGTCGACGTCAGATATGTTACATAGCAACTTGCAACCGGTGCCTGAAAGAACAACTATATTTATCTTGTTGTACAAATACAGTTTTTAAAGCGTTTTTCGGTTTGTTTCCTTTTCTTAATAAACACTTCGAAGAGGGCTTTTTGTTTACTCTTGAATCTTTTGAGACTGCTTTGGAGAGCTCTTTGTTCTCTTCGAGGTGGGTGACAGTGAGCTTAGTTCCCTGAGACTAGTGTAACCAGAGAGGTGCATCCAGAAGCTTCTAAGGCTGGGCAGGTCTACTAAAGCCTCTAATTTTAGTTTTCAGCTCAGACCATGTTACTTTGTCCAAGAGACCGAGGCTTCTTTAAGCCAGGTCTGTTTCTTGTCTCTCATCTGATGGTAATACCGGCCTCTAGCTCTTGAAGACAGCACTCAGCCAACCTGCCCAGTAGCAAAAGGTAAATAAATCGTCGCAGACTTCAGCCTCGCCAAGACCTTATCA
The DNA here is from genome assembly GCF_003009895.1 of Hyaena hyaena. Lineage (NCBI taxonomy): Eukaryota > Metazoa > Chordata > Mammalia > Carnivora > Hyaenidae > Hyaena > Hyaena hyaena. The sequence goes on from NW_024080859.1 coordinate 1,501,022, forward strand.
TGGAGGACTGGGTCGTCATCTCATCCAGCCCCAAAATGGCGAGCCATTTTGATTGACTTTGCAGAGCTGATTATTAAATAGGAATTTTGTAACCTGACTGTTTAACTTTTGGTAACTTGAATTCAGCCACAGTGGGAGCATTTGCATCATGGGAATTGACAGAAGCCACCAATCAGGGTCCTCCCCCCCCACCCCATAAGAGCTGGTTCCCAGCACACCACTGCCCAGCCCCTATCTAAAGGGAAGGAAGGTCACAGAAACTCCCTTCAGAGTTATCACGTCTATTTCTTAAGAAGTGCAGAACTCAGGACTAGTTACTGAACTCCGTGTTCAAGGCTAAGGGACCTGTCATTCCCCCTGGTGCTCGTCTGCCACATGTGCGTCTCCCAAGGTGGCAGATGCCTCAGTTGTTGGTGATAGGTGGTCACTGGATGGTGGAGTTTGTGGCCTCTCTGTACCAGGGCAAGTCTAATTTTCTTCTCTGAATCTGTGAAATGGACTTAAAACCACGGGTGCTTACCTCACATACATGAATCCTGCCGGGGTCTTTTTAGGCTTCCCCTCTGAAGGGGAGGCAGCGATTGCTGCCTTAGGCAAATAATTGCTCCTGAGAAAGAGATCAGACCTGACTTTCAGTTCAGGGGGCTCACAGCCAAAGCCCCCAGAATCACAGTGTCTTCTCTGCCATTGTCCACTGTTATTTGGCAGGCTTCCAAGGGATGATTGAAAACATCAAAAAAAAAAAAAATCAAAACCCAAGACCTACCAACTTGTAAATCAAGTGCTAATTTCTAACTTAATAGAAGCCTCCATTCTGAGACCAAGTTATCATTCTTATGGCACTACCGTATCCAGGACATCATCTCTCTGTTCTTCTTCTGGACTGAGATCCATTCCTTCCCCCGTGGTGCAGTGTGGAGGGTTGACTTTCCATCTTGGCCGCTGGCTTCTTTAGATCAGGGCTCCCCCGTCCTGTTTCTGTGTCTGAGAGCCCCATCAGACACTTGTCGGGTGCCTGCGTCTTTCAGCTGTTTGCACCATGGCGTCCTTACAGAGCCGCGCGCTTCCGCGGTACTTGTGGATGTCTGCACATACTTGCCTGAGAGCCCTGCTTGATCTCCCCACCTTGGGGAGCCCTGTGCTTGGAGGCTCCAGGTAAGAAAGATCACCCCGTGTTCGTCAGAGGACAGAGGTGTTTGTTGTCCTTCTGGAGCCCGTGGCTTCCCATGGGCCCAGGGCCCCCAGGAGCCATCCCACTTCCCGAAGTCAACCAGCACAGAGTGCGGGGGGCCTTGTCCGGAATCTTCCTCTGGCACCTTTGACGTCATTGCCCTGTGACCATTGTCTCTATTTTTACGGAAGTGCCAGCTCTTTAACCATTTGGCTTTGGTCAGTTGGAATGATGGATGTTTGCCACAGAGCTGACACATCTGCTGGGTTCAGCGAGGGTGTTATGCTTTTTCATATCACAGTGAAACCTTCATGTTTTCACTGAGGGTGTGTCTTTGTTAACCAAAATACACTCACTGTTTCTAAACGGAGTGTGCATTGTTCCTGTGTAGATTGTAACACCCTCCCCCCCCCGCCACAACACACACACATGGGCTATTTTCCACTATAAAAATGTGCCCTTCAAAAGCAAATCCTCTTTTCTTCCGGCTTAAACATGCTTGTTTGTTTCTAGAAATAAGCACTTTGAAAAAAAATGCAAAGTGTTGTATATGCTCTAGTAGTTCTAACTGCATAAGCAACTCATTTCCTCCCAAGATGCAAATAGCCAGCATGTTCCTTGGTGTGGAAACAGCGTTTTAAAAAATGCCCACTTTACATTCCGCGAGAAAAAGATGATTGAGGGAGGTCACACTTTTGAATGAGGCCCAGGCTGGAGTTCCTGGGTGGCTGTTACGTTTTCCTCTTGACATTTCCAAAAGTACCACTTTTTTCTGACTTCATGATTTTTTTTTTAATTTCTAATTGTGATAAAATACACAGAACATAAAGTTGATCATCTTAATCATGCCTGAGTATATCCACATTGTGCATCTGGGCTCCAGAACGCTTTGCTGCCCATTAACCACTGATTCCCCAGCCCCTGCCACCCACCATTTTACTTTCTGTCTCTGTGACTCCTCCAGGGACCCCTTATACAGTGAGGTCACACAGTATTTGTCTTTTCGTGACTGGCTTGTTTCATGCAGCACAGTGTCCTCAAGACTAAATAACATTCCCATGTATTTACTTACTGCAGGGTATCTGTCCATCCAGCGGTGGATGTTTGTATGACTTCCTTCCACTCAGTGTTTAAATAAACATTTAGTTTGCAAGAGTGGCGGGTTTATAGAAAAACTTAAAGGCAGTACAGAAAGTTCCCACATGCCCCACACTCTGCTTTCTCTGCCATTAACACCGTGTCCCTTTGTCACTGAATGAACTCACACGTTATTAACTAGTGTCCATATTTCTTCAACGATTTTTTTGAAAATGTTTATTCATTTTTGAGAAAGAGAGCGGGGGAGGGGCAGAGAGCAAAGGGGACGGAGGATCCGAAGAGGTCTCTGCTGAGAGCAGAGAGCCAAACGCGGGGCTCGAACCCACAAACTGGGAGATTGTGACCTGAGCCGGAGTCAGATGCTGAACCGACTGAGCCCCCCGGGCGCCCCATTTCAGTGATTCTTTAATCATTCTCTGTAGGGTCCCACTGCTTGAAGGAGAAACATGCAAATCGCGTATGGAATTCTGTAATTTGCTTTAAATTTGAAATAATAAAATTCCTGTCCTGTCTCTTCACAAAATTATAGGACGATCCTTTCAAAAATAAAGCCTTGTTATTTAGCAACAATGCCCAGGAATTGCATCCGGACCCTTTCCAGGCCGAAGACCCCTTCAAATCCGACCCATTTAAAGGAGCTGATCCCTTCAAAGGTATCTCGCCCGGTGCCCGCTTAGTCGCAGGGCTGTTTACTTTTTGCCTGTTGGAGCTGTCCGCTGACCACAGTGGTCAGCTGGCAGCACCTTCTAGAGTGGAGGGGGAAGGGAGTTTCCTGAGCCTCGTGGGCCACGGGAGTGCTTGACCTGCACCTGGTTCACTGTAGAGGTGAGGTGTTAAGAGTTTGGTGGGAAGAGCTGAGCTCCCAGCTTGCGGGGCAGCTGGCTCTGCCCTTGACCTCTGCTCGCTCTGGTTCCCATCCTCCAGTCGGGGTGGTAAGTTCTCCCTCACTCCCCTGGGACGGATAAGACGGCCGGATGTAGTCATGAGACCCCCCCAGCGAACGACAAGTCCCCCCATAAGTCCAGGGTCGACAGGACACGTTTGCCCAGAGCCCCACACCAGTCCAGGACAACTAAGAAGTCTTCTAGAAGCAAATGTTCCTCAGTTTGTCTGTTCCTTCGGAGCAAGGTAGTATTGCCAGGAAGGCTATCTGTACATTCCTGAGCAAAGTGCTAAGGCGAGGAGAGGGCAGAGGGCGTGCCTTTCCGGCATCGCGTGCGGGAGCACCACCGGACCGAGAGGCTCTGGAGGCTCAGATATGTGGAGCTCGTTCTCGCTGGGGTCTGGGGCAGCCGCAGGGCCCTGTGTTGCCATGGCCAGGGGAGCCGAGAGGGAGAAGAGGTGCCAGAGCGTAGTGTGGCAGAGAGAGAGGGGAGTGAATTCTGACTCATTCCACGTTTTCCCCCTCTGCGGCCCGTGTTGAGCAACCAGCGGCACCTCGTTTCATCTTGAACACCCCAGCTTGGCGAAGCCGCCTCGGCCCGTCGCTGCTCCCCCTTAGACGTGCCAGGGTCATTTCTACAGTCGAGCTAAACAGTCCTCTCTCCTCTGATCTAGGTGACCCGTTCCAGAATGACCCCTTCGCAGAACAACAGACTGCTTCCGCAGGTAAAAGTCTTCGTGGGGGAGGTTTTCGTGGACTGGTCCTCAGGATAGTTCCATTCCTAGCTCAGGTTGAGGGTCTCTGATGATTGGGCAGCAGAGGGAGGTTAGTTTCTGCGGAAGCCCAGCCCCGGCAGCAGCAGCAGCCTCGCTTTCATGGTCAGGTGCCCCTTCACACCAGCCTCACAGTGTGAGGAGGGCAGAGCCAGACGGGGAGCTCGTGGTAGCCAACGGTTGTTCAGACATGCCCACGGCCGCTCGGTCCCTTGTGCCCACTTGTGTCGCCCGTGGTAGCACCAGTGGACCCCATGCAGCGCCTGCCCCCAACGGGTCCTCAGTCTAGACGTAGCAGAGGCGGCAGCACTGCATGGAAGCCTGGTGTCTTGTTCCCTCCTGGTGACGGTGGCTTTCCCCCCGTCCATTCACCCTGCATTCCAGGGGAATGAATATGCTGTGGGTGTGCTGTCGAGGCCATGCTGCCCATTTATTTCTCTCTCTTTTTAAATGTTTGTTTATTTATGTTGAGAGAGCAAGCATGAGTGGGGGAGGGACAGAGCGAGGAGGAGAGAGGATCCCAAGCAGGCTCCACGCCAGCAGCACAGAGCCTGACGCAGGGCTTGATCCCATGAACCATGAGATTGCGACCTGAGCAGAAACCAAGAGTCAGATGCCCAACTGACTGAGCCACATGGGCGCCCCTTCTTTATCTAGTTGTTTATTTTTCTTTATTTTTTTTGCTGAGGTGAAATTCGTATAACACAAAATTCAACATTTTTAAAGTGATAAAACAGCGGCATTTGGTACATTCTTAACGTACAACCACCACCTCTATGTAGTTCTAGAACATTTCCATCCCCTGAAAGGAAACCTTGCCCCCATGAACAGTCATGCCCTCTTCCCCCAGCCCCAGGCAAGCACCAGTCTGCTTTCTGTCTCTGGATTTACACATGTTGTTTTTGTTATTAACATCAGCATTGTTGAGAGGTGTAATTTATACGCAACAAAATTTACCAATTTTAAGTGTATAATTAGATGAGTTTTGATAAATGCGTGTAGTTAGGTGAGAACATTTCCATCATCCCAGAAGGTTCTCTTCTGCTTCCTACCCCCACCCCCAGTTCCCTAGGAATCACCGATCTGCTTTCTCTCATTATACCTTTTCTAGAATTTTATATAAAGGGCATCAGTCAGCTATGCGCTGTTTTAAATTTGGGTTATTTCACTAAGTGCAATGGTGTTTATTCATGTGGCGTGTTCTTCTTCACTTTCCAAAACACCTTCTAGATCCATTTGGAGGGGATCCTTTCAAAGAAAGCGACCCATTCCGTGGCTCTGCATCTGACGACTTCTTTAAGAAACAGACGAAGAATGACCCATTTACCTCAGACCCATTTGCGAAAAACCCCTCCTTACCCTCAAAGGTGAGTGTCACCTGGGAGGCCGAGGTGCTGCCCAGGTGTGCACTTGGTGCGCACGAAAGCGGCCCTTCCTCACCTCCCACCCCCGCCCCCGGGCTGAGTCAGGGGCTCCAACATGCGGACTGAGCTTGCTAAGCCTGTGAGTGTGCCGCGCGGTTCTCCAGGAGCTGGGCCACGGGCATAGCTTCCTCCCGGAAGGTGAGGTGACCAGTCCCTGTGAGGCCTGTCCCATGAATTGGGTCACATTCGGAGGTGCAGTGAGCCCACGTCGGGATGGGCTGGGTCGCGAATAGCTCTCTCTGTCCCTTCCTGTGCCCCTGTCCCTTCAGCTCAGGCCCACTGGCTGGCTTCTCTATTCTGTTGCCTGCCCCCGCTGTGACCACATCTCCCAGCAAAAATGAAACAGAACCAAACATCGTGTGCTGCAGGTGACCACCCAGCCATCTTCCCGTAAAGCAAACAGCCCAACGCACTGGCATCAAATCGCTGTCAGCTAGGATTTAAAAGGCAAAAAAGTGGCTGAACAGAGAAGTCTCGTGACTAGGGGAGGGCAGCCTAACCCCCTTCATGTTCAGGGCTGCATCTCTCCCCCCGCCTTACGTGTGCCCTGTCTGTCCCTCTAGACCCAGAGTTCCTTGAAGGCCACAGTTGATTTGTAACACTTCTGTCGCGGGGACCCCCTTTCATTCTTGATATTGAGCTGTGTGTGATCTGTGTCCTCACTGTCTGTGGACCAATTTTGTTGAGCTTGTCCACGAACCAGCCTTTGGTTATGTTAATTTTTTCCCTGTTTGCTTCTATTTCACTGATTTCTGCTTTTTATTATCTTCTTCCTCCTATATTGGGTTAGTACTTTGCTCTTCCATTTCTTATATCAAAGATTCAACCTTAGATCATTGATTTTAGACCGTTTTTTTCTAATAGAAATATTTTAAAACTACAGACTTCACCCTAAGCACTACTTAGCCACATTCCACATATTTTGATACGTTGTATCTTTACTACTTTTAGTTTGCAGTATGTTCTAGTTTCCCTTGTGATTTCTCTGTTGAACCATGTATTATTTAAAATACTGTTTTGTTTCCAGATACTTGTTGTTTTTCCTTTTAAATGTCTTATAATACTGATTTCTAATTAAATCTGTTCTAGAGAACATGTTTTGTATTTTGGCGGCCCTTTTAAACTCACGTGTACTTGTTTTATGGTTTGCCTTGGCATTCATACCGTATAATTGAGAAGAACGTTGACCTATAGTTGTCGGGTTCCATAAATGCCAGTCACATCAGGGTGGGTGACAGTACTGTTCAGCTCATTTGTGTCTTTACTTATTTGTTTGCCTGTTTCGTAGCTCACCCAACTGCTGAGAGGATTGTGGAATTGTCTGTATCCCCGTTAATTTGGTCAAGTTTTGCTTGATGTAGTTTGAAGCTCTGTCTGGTGCCTGCACACTTATGCTGGTTGTATCACCCTGATGCTGTGGCCTTTTTATCATTAGAAAAGCTTCCTTTGTTCCTCTGGTGATGCCTTTGTCTTGAGGTCTGCTTTATCACATATTGAAATAGCCGCCTCATCCTCCTTATGCTTCCTCTTCACACGCTGTGTCTTTTTTCACCCATTTACTCTCAGTCTGTGTGGGTTTCTATACACAAAGGGTCTTTTATAGCAAACACTGATGTGCTGTTCAATCCAGTCTGGAAATCTCTGCCTTTGAAATGGAGTATTTAGACTATTAACATTTAATTCAGTTATTGTTGTGGTTAGATTTAAGTCTCATATTATTTGCTTGTTCTTTATCCTCTTGGTTTTGTCACTCTGTTCCCTTTCTGCCTTCTTTTATTTATGTATTTATTTTAGAGAGAGAGGACAGAGCAGGGGAGAGGGGCAGAGGGCGAGAGAGACTGTCAACCAGGCTCCATGCTCAGTGCCGAGCCTGATAGGAGGGCTGGATCCCACAACCCTGGGACCATGACCTGAGCTAAAATCAAGGGTCGGACTCTCAACCGACTGAGCTGCCCCAGAGCCCCTCTGCCTTCTATTAGATTATTTGAATGTATTCTAGAATTCCGTTTTCTGGTATCTTTTTGCTCTTTTCACTATACTTATTTCTATTATTTCTTAGAGGTTGCTTTAGAGATTACCATCCACACCCTTAACTTTCATCGGCTACTTGGAGTTAATGTCGTATCACTTTGTGTAAAATGTAGAAAACGTGCAGCCATACAGATCCTTTCATCCACCTTCCCCCAGCCAGCAGCGTCCCCTCTTAAGTCACAGCTGTCCTATGAAAATGATACGCCTAAATATGCCATCCGCTCTGTGAGACCATCATTAAAGTTTTGCTTTATTCCATTGCATGTATCTAAAAGAAATTTTAAAGAGGAAAAAAGTAGTCTGTTTATTTTTACCCGTATATTTGCCACCTGCTCTTCATTCCTTTCTCCAGCTCTGGCGTGTCCCTCCGGTGTCCTTCCCTGAGCCTGAAGAACTTGGCCTGAGCTTCTTATAACACAGCCCTGCTTTGTGGCCAACTTGGAGGTGTTACCGCCCGATCTAGTCTTCCTTTCCCCTCTCAGCACTTCGAGGCTGTTGTTCCAGTGCCTTCCCGCCTCCCTTGTCCTTGAGGAGAAGCCTCAGTCCTAGGCAGTTGTCCCCCAAATGTACAATCCTGTTCTCCAGTTGTGTGCTCGCTCGCTCTCTTTGTCTCTCCCTTCCTCACTCTCTCTCTCTCTCTCTCTCCCCCTCCCTCCCTCCCTCCTCCCACCCTCGCTCTCTCTCTCTCTGCTTTTCAGTAGTTTGACTATGAAGCATACATATGTGGTTTTCTTTGTCTTTATGCTGTTTGGGGTTTGGTGAGGTTCGTAAATCTCTAAATCGTACCTTTTACCGGACTTTGCAAGTTTTTGGCTGTTACTTCCTTAAACGTTTTCTCTCCCCTGTTCTCTCCTGCCTTTGTGGGATTACAGTTACTATATGTTAGAGCTTTTTCTAGTGTCTCCACCAGTCCCTGAGGCCCTGTTTTCTCATCACTCTTTTCTCTCTCTCTCTTCTTCCTGTAAGTCGGACAGTTTCTACAGCTCCGTCTTCAGCCTCACTTACTTTTTTCTCTGTCATCTGTTGTTTAGCTGACCTAATGATGTTTTTATTCTAGATAGTGTACATTGTTCAGTTGTAGAATTTCCAGTTGTTTCTTTGTATGGTTGCTCTTCTGCTGAGATCTCCTACCCATTCCTCTCAAGTGTATTTTCCTTTGTCTCGTTGAGCGCGGTTATTGCTGCTTTAAAGTCATCCTCATCAAAGAATTCTAACGCCTGGGTCGTCTTAGGGTTGGTTCTATTGATTGTCTTTTCCCTCGAGAACTGGCCACATTTCTCAGGTTCTTTAGAAATGTGTCCTGTGTACCGCAAGTGCTCTTTCATGGTGACTGGATCCCAAAGAGCCTGCATGGTTTTGTTTCTCCAGGTGATTGACTTGGATGAAACTCCACCGCAGGCTCACGTTCTCTTGCCTGTAGTTGCGTCCTCGTGACCTTGGCTGTCGGCTGCTTTCAGTCTGCCCCTCCCCAATCCCCCAACAGTGCTGGAGTCAGCCCTTGACTTGGGCAGAGCTTATTGTGAAATCTGGGACCACCATTTTCTGCCTCTCCTTTCCGGGGTCCCTGTCCCTGATGGTAATTGTCCTGAACCACGATCCTCCGGTCTTTAGGCCAGAAGGCCGGCGAGTTTTCCGTTGGGGTCTTAGCTCCCCAAAGCCCTCAGATTATAGCTGTCCAGACAGAAGAGTCAACCCGGTGCGGTTCGTTCCTGCCAACTCTAAAGTCTTGTCCAAAGTCTTCTCCTTTGGTTCACTTCCTGAGCTCTCAGGTGGTTGTTTGTATTTACCTGGTTTTTGTGTTTTGTCCAGAGTTCATGGGTTTTCTCTGCAGCAGGGATTGGTCTGTGCAGATAAAATTAAATTTTTTATTTAATTATTTTATTTTGGTTTTTTAATGTTTTTATTTCATTTTGAGACGGAGACAGAGCATGAGCAGGGGAGGGGCAGAGAGAGAGGGAGACACAGGATCTGAAGCAGTCTCCAGGCTCTGAGCTGTCAGCACAGAGCCTGATGCGGGGCTCGAACCCATGAACTGTGAGATCATGACCTGAGCCGGTTGGACGCTTAACCGACTAAGTCCCCCAGGCGCCCCGGTCTGTGGGGATTTTAGTCCACAGGGCTGAGTACAGATCATTTAATCCTCCTCGCGGCCAGCGGCAGTATACGCAGATGTCAGGGCAGGCTGTGGCTCAGCGAATGGCCGGGTAAATGAATGAACTGCTTTTCACTCTTCCTCTCTCCTTTCACTCAGCTCGACCCTTTCGAATCCAGTGATCCTTTTTCATCCTCCAGTGTCTCCTCAAAAGGATCAGGTGAGAACGATGGCTCGTTTTCCTTCTGACCCGCCCCCCCTCACTGGCCAGCGGGGGGAGCCCACCCAGCGATGCTGTTACTTCCCAGCCGTGGGTCCTCGGAGTCTGTGTCATTTAGTCAGTGGCACCCAGATCCTTGCCTGAAGCACTTCAGCCAAAGCGAGCTGCCCTCCCCGCCCCCGTCCCCCTCCGGCTGCTCATCTTTGCGGAAAGGGAGGTCGGCAGTAGGGATGAAGTCAGTATTAACACCACAGTTACTGGTCACTCTGTACTCATTGCTCCTTCCAGATCTTCAGTTTGTACCCTTGGATCTTCTCCCCAAAAGAACCCAAAGTTTGACTGAGGGCACTGGCTTGTGCGTTGAGGGAGGGGAGCATTTGCGGACCCCCCTGCTTTTGGGGAACGGGCCCTGCTTTGTCCTGCTGCCTTCCCAGCAGCTCGTGCTTATTGGTGATAGTTCATCACCATAGGTGGGCGTGGGTTGTCCAGGCGAACTGCCCCACGAAGGAGAAAGCTCGGCAGAACTCTGCACCCGCAGACAGGCTCCCCACATACACAGCGTGGATGGGGGCTCACTGAGGAGCTGCACCCCCGCCCTGATCCAGGCCGTGTGCTTCTGCACCTGTCACTCCTGAACGTGAGCAGTGCTGGCCGGAAGTTCAGGTGGGGGCAGAGTCCCTGTGGCTCTCCCCTAGAAGAGACTTCCGGCCGAGCTATACCAACGGTGAGCCAGCGCAGGCTGAGCCTGTGTCCAGGGGCACGGCCCTGGCAAACATATGCCACCCCCTCAGATGTCCCGCGCTGGGGGCCGTTGGATACCGAGAGGCAGCGCCTGACCCTGACCCCAGGAGGTGTGTTCCATGAACACCCTGTAACTCTGCCTCTGTTGGTGCCACTTTGCAGGTCCCTTTGGAACCTTAGACCCCTTCGGAAGTGGGTCCTTCAATAGTGCTGAGGGCTTTGCCGACTTCAGCCAGATGTCCAAGGTAAAGCCCCACCCACGGAGCACGTGTGCCTCTGCCAGTGTCTGTGTGCCTCTTGTCGTGGTCTTGTCGTGAGCGGCCAGGCATAATTATTAATACCACGTATGTATTTCCTCAGCGCCTGTCATACTCTGAAATGCATCCTCACGCAAGAGCTGTGATCCGGCAGGCAGGGTCTAGAAAATGCCTGTGGTTGTGTTTGGCTCTATTTCCCTTCCTCTGAGAGAAACTGCCAGAGCCTGGAGTCCTTCCACGAGGCATTAGTGTCACGGGCTCACCCCCCCACCCCCACCCCCACCGATCCTCGTGGTGTCGGTTAGCTGCTGGATCTTAGACAATAAAGTTGTGGCTGCACAAAATCTGAGAAGAGAAGATATTAAGGCCCAGTGTGCGTGCAGCTGAGACTTGACCCGTGGGTGGCAGGTGGGAGGCATCTGGAGAACGGAAGCTGCCCTTGAGGACCCGAGGAGGGTTTGCGAAGTGAGGGCTAGGTTTTGTGAACAAGTATGCAGGTTCAAGACAGGACATTCCCACGGTTGTCGGGCTGGGTAGTGTCTGTGTGCCACGGTCAGATGAATGGAGCCCCTGGTGGTGTTGGGGTCCAGTGGTGCAAGGGGCTGGGGGTGCGTGGCTGGGAAGCTCTATCTTTTATTTATTTATTTTGAGAGAAAGACAATGCACAAATATGGCAGGGGAGGGGCAGGAAGGGGATGGGGCGGAGGGAGGGAGGGAGGGAGGGAGAGAGAGAGAGAGAATGAGAATCCCATGTAGGCTCCACACTCAGCGCAGAGCCCAGCATGGGGTTCAAGCTCATGAACCGTGAGATCATGACCTGAGCCGAAGTCAAGAGTTGGGTGCTTGACTGATCCAGCCACCCAGGTGCCCCTGACAACACTAAATCTTTAATGTCACAAAAAGTCAGTAGACCGTGTCCAAAACAGACAGATCAAGAAATAACAGTAGAAGCCCATGTTCATAGAGGTAAATCTCAGAAGAAACCGGTAAGAAGTCAGAAACGTCAGCCACGGTGAGTGGGAAAGGCAATGAGGGTCTGCTGGTCTCCATCATAGTCTTCAGTGTCCCTTGGTTTTAAGTCTGAGGATGTGTTTCTCTGATAAGAATTCAGGAAAGCAGCATGAGGGGTGCCCCTCAGGGCCCTGTCTGCAGGCCCACTTGGGCTCTGTTGGTAGCCCCCGCCGGCCTCCTATGGCACAGCCCGTGGCCACAGAGCCAAGCTTTCTTCCTCATCCCTCCAACCTCAAGCGACCACCTGCTCCAGCCCAGGTGCCATCGCCGTGGTATGCGTGCGGGCAGTGGTGGCCACGGGCAGGAGCCCCGCCCCATCCCTGATCTTACCTCCCAGTGGGGAGGGCTCACAAGCGAGATGGTGGAGAGGGAGCTGGGGAGGCGTCTCAGAGCATGTGGGAGCCGAGCATCCACACAAGGAGTCGGCTTCCAGCGCTCCGCCCACCCCTGCCGGGCACCCCCGCCCCCGTCCCCACCGGGCCAGCTCCCGGGGGCATCCTGCCTGCTGACTCCATGATCACTCAGCCCGCGGGGCACACACTCGTCTGGGCACTGAGCACTTGTGGCGAGCCGACGTGTGACTGCGGCACCCGGCTTCTGAGAAGCCTTTAGGTTCCGTTTACATTTTCAGAGAAGCGCACCGAGCGTCCGCTGTCGAGGCAGCAAAGCCAGCCTCTGGCCGGAGAGAGGAGGCCTGTTTAGCCCTCGGCTGTGGCAGGAGGGAGCTCGCAGGTACTGGTGTAGCTGCCTCTCTCAGTCTCGTGCTTGCAGGGAACAAGCCGCCAGCCCTCGTGTGGAAACACGGGCACTTGGACGGTCAGGACGCCGTCTGGGATTGGCCAGAAGGTGCCAGGGCAGGAGACTTGCTGGAACATTGCCTGTCGCCGGGTGGCTGTCGCGCACAGCCCTGCTCCTCGGCTGGAGCTGTGTGTGCGTCCTCCGCTTTCGTCCCTGCTTAGCAGGCAGGAAGTCAGCTCTTGAAAGCAGAACGCGTGTGCCACACGGTGGCAGCAGTCCCCAAACGAAGGGGCCTGCATTGCATTCTCAAGCTGTCAGAGCAAGCCCTCTCCCTTTGGGAGGCTGGCCCCAGAGACGGAGGGAGGGAGCCGCCATGGGCCAGAGGTGCCCTTCTGAGACGTGTCCTAGTAGAGGCTGCACGGGCTGGTGGGGGCTGCGCAGGGCGGCGGGTCTGCAGGGGCTCCGGGCAGCAGGAACGGCCACCCCTCTGCCCTGCAGGTGGCCTCTGAGCCTGGCCCTCCCCGTCTGTCCGCCTAGTCTGATCTGCATTGGTTTCCCTTCTGACTCAGCTTCCTTCTCCTTGTCCTCGCGTCCCTCGATCGGGCTGCACACACACGTGCACTGGGACTTCCAGAGCCCGGGCCCCTTCCTGTTCGTGGTGCGGGCGGGACGGAGCTGGGTGGGGCCGTGGAAAAGTCTCCAGTGCGCCTTCGTTCTGTTTCCACGCTCCCGTCGGCTCCCGGTGTCCTGCCGCTTGCGCAGCTGTACGCGGAGCCCTGAGCTTGTAGGTCTCTGTTTTCCCTTTGGTTCCCTTTCTGTTTTTCAAGAAAAACATCGTGTGTATAAATAAAATGCTGAAGGAAATGAAAGTAAAGTGGCGAGCAGGCTTTTTTTTCTTTTTGGCTCCTTGGTTTTGTTTTGTGTGTGTGTGTTTTTTACATTGCCAGCCTTTCCCCATCTGAGTGGGGGGCGAGGCGGCGTGCACTGGCGCCCTTTCTTAACTCCACCCTAAGTGGGGGTGTCCCGCTCTGCGTGGCGGTGCCGAGGGAAGGTGACGGAGCTGGCTCCCGCGCATTCCTTCGGGAGGGCCTTCAGGCTCGCACTGGCAGTGCGGGCCACCCCTCTCCCCGGACCCGCAGAGATGTTTTTAGACCTGTGTCCCTCCATCACCTTGCTCTAAGAACAATTTCTGAGCATCTGAGAATAAGAACAAGACCTGAACTTAATTATTTCGCTCCCTCCCCCAGCAAAAAGAGCCACCTGTGCAGTCCTTGGCTGGGCGTCAGGCCCCTTCCAGTCATTTCTCCAGTGGTTTTTAAAGCTAGACATGCATGTTTAGGGCCCTTTCTTAAAAGGTGAGAGGAGCTTGCTTTAAACCAGCGCTTTAAACCATGAACCCAAACATGTTCCTCTCAGAGCTGCTTTTTATAGTGGCTTTTCTCTTTTTTTGTTTCTTTTTTTTTTTTTCTTTCTGGGCACGCTTCACGCCGTGCCAGCCCAGAGAGCCCCTGCTGACTTTACTGAAACCCTTCTAAAAATAGTGACTTTCCCTGAAGCCGCAGCCTGAGGAGGAATGGGCCGGGTCCCAGAGGAAGCTTCTTGGGAAACCTGGAGTTGTGAAAACTGGGATCTGGAAATGTCGCTCGCGGGCTCTGTGGTGTTAGAAGTGCGATGGCTCTCGGTCGCGGTGGGAGCGGGCCCTTGTGGGCAGAGCCCTATCCCACTGGAGTGAGCCCACCGGCTCCGTGGGCTTGAACACAAGGGAGACGTAGAGCCTGCCTGGGCTGCGGTGTCCTCCACCGGCCAGGACCGTCCTTACCGCCCATGGTCCACGCTGCAGCTCACGGGCTGGGCGCACAGGGACCCTGTGCACCGAAGAGGGCCCCGGCTGCCACTCCGGAGCTGGTGCGTTCTCAACGGTCAGGACAGAGACTGGTGTCCACGGGGGGGACTGGTCACGCCACCTCCCTGCTGAGAAATCGGTTTTGATTCCTGCCTGCCTGTCTCGGGTTGTGCGGAAATTGCATGAGCCTGTGTTCGGTGAATGGCGGGGGCAGGAGTAGAACCCACGTGCTCTCCCAGCAGTTGCCCCCACCCCCGCCCCCATTCTTCTTTCCCAGACTGCAGAGCTTAAGTAGACCTTGACACCTCACCTCAGCTCTCAGGCTGTCTCCCTCCGGGGTAGGGTCTGTGGATAACGGGAAGAGACAGGAATAAAACATCAGTAGCTCATGGGGCATCCGCGGTTCTTATGAGCATCTAAGAGAATTCTTGGCATGATAATTTTGCCGTCTTGTGCCAATGTCGTTGGGGTGCCCATTCAAGCAGTTTCACACGGCTTTATTGCATTTTTGCTGCAGCCCTCGAGCAAGGGCCTGTTATTATGACCATTTCATAGATGAGGAAGCTGAGGCACGGAGCAGTCAGTGGTGGCAGGGCTGAGACTCCAGCCCAGGCAGGGCCTCCCGGCCCTACTCCTGACCACTGCACTCTAGTGCAGACGTTCCAGACACTTGAGCTGCTGGACTCCCTGCCTTTTGTACCTAAAAGGACAGGTGTGCACAGAGCCCAGAACGGGGGGCAGCGGCCCTACACAGTCCGGCTACCCCTTCTGCCCCTCTTGCTCTGAGCTGCCTGGGGGGCCGTCATGGTCCTGGCAAGGGATTGAGTCTTCCTCATTTGACGCCTGTCTTCCTCAGGGCTTTCTCGGGCCCAGTGACCCCTCCTGCCTGTTCTGCCTCTTGCCTGCATCCACGTGTGTCTCCTCCGGGGGCCTGAGGACAGAGCTCTGCCTGGTACAGGCCCCCAAACCTATCGCAGGGGGTGGGCTGCTGGCAGCCGAGGGCAGGGGCCATGGCCAGGGGCCAGAGGCAGACGATGCAGGTTCCTATCTCCCTGACTCCACCACTGAGGTGCTGTATGACTGTAGGCTGCGTCTCCTCTCTGTGCCTCAGTTTCCCTGTGTATAACATGAGGTGGTTGTTGGGAAGAGGAGAGGATCGGCAACGAGCCAGCATCTCCCGCCCTAGGGGTCCCGTCCCTCTCACGGGAACTGCCACCCCTTCCCCACTGCAGACTGGTATCTATGACTGCGCCCAGGGCGGAGATTGCGCGTCATTGTCCCTGTGACCAGATTCCAGGGAGGGGAAGCTGCGTCCCATGACTGGACCACGGAGGAGGGAGGACGGAGGCCCCGTCACCCATCACCTGAGCTGGCCCACCTGCAGCTCGTCTGTCTGCCATTGGGGGTGTGTCATGGCCCGGCACTGTACTCTGCGTACGGGCTGCTCACGGGGACAAGCCACAGCCTGCCACAGGTGCTGCCCCACCACCTGTGCTGGGGCACGCGCTTGCCCACGGTGACGTGTGTCCCGTGGAGTCCCACCAGGATATCAGGCAGGCGCACTTGGCTGGAAGGGGTGTCAGGGAGAGCTCGGGGTAGGGGCCAGTGAGGCCTGGTCAGTCTCTGAGAAAAAGAGGGGATTGGGGTAGACGAGGTGGAGCTTGTCCCAGCCGGAGGCCCTCCGTGCGTGGGCCCTGGAGAGCGGGGTGTGAGGAGTTCCAGGGACGGGAGTTGTCGAAAGGGTGGGGGCGGCTGCAGGGATGAGACGGAAGAATTGGGCAGTGGGGGGTGGTAACGAGGTCCCCCTTACCTTGAAGAGTGCTCTGGAGGCTACCTGTGGGCACCGGGGCTGCTGGGTGCTATACCCCTGCCTGTCCTCCCTACCCACCTTCCCACCCCTGCATCTCTTACTGGGAGGGCAGCTCTGAGTTGCATTTGAGATGGGGCTGGGGTCCGGCCTGAGTCACCGTGTGGACTGCAGCACCCTGGGGCCACTGGGGGGCGAGGGGGTGCTCTGCTGCCGTTCTGACCCGGTGCTCAGCCCAGAGATGGTCCACGGAAGGGCCTGCAGCTCCTGCGAGGGCAGGGGTGGGGCCCATTTTTGAAGCACGAGCGGGAGGCCCAGGGGACCCTGGGGTCAGGAAACACTGATGTCCCTGTGTGGGTAGGGTGGCGCGTGTGGCAGGGGACACCGCTCTTGTGACATAAGCCTGTGAAGGCACAGGGCGGCTCTTGCCTGCTCCATGCTTGCTGGCTTGCCCCTCACAGGCCAGGGGGCCCTGATTGTCAAGGGTGGAGGAGAGCAGGGGTCCCCGTGGGGGCCGTGCCGCAGAGCCCAGAGGGTTGGGGGCCTCAGCGAGGCTCTCAGTACATGAGCGTTGGCTGAGTGGGCATCCGCTGCCTCCATTTTAACAATTATTTTTGCCTCTCTTTCGTGTCCTCTCTTACAGCCCCCAACGTCTGGTCCTTTCACCTCCTCCTTTGGAGGGGCAGGATTCTCAGATGACCCCTTTAAAAGTAAACAGGACACTCCCGCTCTGCCTCCGAAGAAACCTGCTCCTCCGCGGCCTAAACCGCCCAGCGGTCAGTACGCTTTCTTCTCTTGCAGCACCCGACCACCCCCCCAAGCCCCCCAACCCCGCTGCAGGACGGCAGGGGAGGGGGCACCAGCCCAGCGTGGAGCAGATGCCGGGGGCCACACTCGGAGCAAGAGAGGCTCCCTACTGCTTAGCAGCCTGGGTCCATGCAGGGTGTGTGCCTGGAGCACACCTTCCCTTCCCCCCAACCCCCCACCCCAGTCCTGTGGGCCCCTGGGCTCCGAGCTCAGTGTGGGCCTCCAGGGTGCTCTCCAGAAGGCCCAGGGCTCAGCCCCTGGGGGGAGTGTGTGTGTAGACAGGATCTGGTGGCTCCTTTGGCCTCCCCCTCAATCCAGCGCCTCCCTGCCGGTTAAGGATTCATTGTGGGGTTTGGGGTGGGGGTCTCTCTGGCCGTGTTTGATGCCAAAGGAGGCAGATGGCTCTGGGCTCCCTTCTGCTTGGCTTCCGCCCAGTATCACTGCTGGCAGCTGCATGCAGGGGGCTTTGTGCAGACCCCGCCCATCCTGGCTGTGGCTGGTGCTGCTGGTCTCTCTCAGGAGATGCTGAGGACTTTGAGCTGAGGACTTTGAGCTTGTGTGGGGACTCTCTCTCATACGACAGCCATAGGCCAAGAGGCCAGGTCGCCAGGCTCGAAGGAAAAAGCTGTTGTTTCGAGTGGCAGAGGGACTCACTGCAATTTCCTAGCCCCTTTTCCCCTCTGCTCACTGTTTTCTTGCTGCGCTGGCTTCAGGCAGCTTCCGCTATGCTGTCCTGAGATTGTGGGCGGCCGTAGGAGACCCACAGGCTGCCTCGAAACCCTGGTCCTGCCTGAGCTAGCTTCTGTCCTTCAGTCTGCCTGGGGCGCCACTCGGCGGCCCATGGGACTCTCTAGTTGTCCCGGGCCCTCCCGTCATCCCACACGAGGTCTACCCGTCGAAGTCTTCCTCTTAGTAGAGGCGTATGAGGGGAAGTTATTTTTCAGAGGTGGCCTGCCCTGTCGCGTCACCTGCATGCGCCGTGGCTTTCTTTCAGGAGGACGGGGGCCCCGCCTGCAGTGCCCACTTTGGCGGCTCTGAGGGGACCCTCGACAGTCTCCTAATGGAATGGCAGCAGGCCTCCGTGCTACACCTGAAAGAAGGGAGCCAAAGCATGCACGCACACACCTGCCTACGCCCGCTCACACACATGGGCCCGTGCTTACGTGCCTACATACGTGCACATGTGCTCATGTACTGCTCACACGTGCAGACGCGTGTGCACTTTCCTGTGCACCCTCGCATGCATGCGTTCTCACACAGTGCTCGCACACACCTGCATGCACATTGCACACGTAAGGTTCTCACATGCGTGCACATGCACGCGCTCACATGTGGGGCAGTGCAGCATGTGTCAGATCTTGGCATTGGACACATAACGTTCTCACGTGCGTGCACACGTGCTCACACACGGGGCAGCGCGGTGTGTGTCAGGCCCCAAGGCATTGTACCCGTAATGTTCTCACGTGGGTGCACACACACACACAACGCTCACACACGGGGCAGCGCGGTGTGTGTCAGGTCTCAAGCAGTTGCTCCAGAGCTTCATTCTCAGGGTTTCTTGGAAACTCTTCTTTCCGCCTCCTCCCCATACTTGACCCAGCGCCCAGTCTGCTTTTAAACTTGCTCTTCGCTGTCCCCTTTCCCTTCTTCCCCCTCGTATCCCCTCTGCAAGCCTCCTCGCCCTACTTTGGCTTTTGCTCGTAGCATACTGCGGACTTAGGAAGCAGAGAAGCCATCCACACTGGGGAGAGGCTTGGGCTGGTATTCTGGGGAGTCTCAGGCTGCTTTGCTCTTGGCTTGGGGCCACTGCACCCTTGCTCTGCCACGGTCGGTGGGGTGCCCGGTGCCCCCAAGTACCTAGTTCACGTCATGGGCCCTCAGGGAGCACCTGTTACCTAGCCAGGTCCTAGCAAGGCCTACAAGAGAGGAAAGGCACTATGATGCTCGTTTCTCAGAGAGGAAAGGGAAGTGAGAGAGGCCACATGGGCCACCCGCTGTCACACAGCAAAGTGGCAGCAGGGCCAGCCCTGGACCCAGAGACCTGCCCCACCTGGACCTCTCCACCCCTGTGGACAGCCGTCGTGAGGTTCAGAGTGCTCTGGAGCATGGTGGATGCACGCACGGTGTCTGATCTGTAAGCGGCCACGACGCTCCTGCGTCAAGGTCTAAATGTCTCTCGTCTGATCTCTCACCTAGAAGCAATGGCTGATCAGAAAAGCCCTGCGCTGTACACACTGCTGGGTGGTAGGTACACACCGCGTGACGGTTGTCGTCTGAGCGCTTCCCGTGGTGGCTCTGCTGTGATTTCCTACTAACCTCTGACAACGTGGAAATTGCTGGCCGTGCAGACGCGCCCCACGCAGGACATCTGAACCCAGCGGTTGACACTTTGGTGCTCGCATCTGGGGGCAAGCATTTGGTTCTTTGGGGGATGCACAGGAAGGTGTCTGCCCCACACAGTTCCTCTATGGAGGGAATCGAGGCCCCGCTGTGCACACTGATACCACCACCACCCCCACCCCCCACCCCCGCCGTGGCATCCACGCTGCGCAGAGCGAGACTGTGTAAGGCCTGGAGCAGTCCTGGGGTTGGCTGGTTATTAGCAGGGCAGGTCAGCCGATGAGTCTGGAAGAAGGTCCTACTCGAAGTTCTCATGATGAAGACACAGGGCACAACTCGTGTTTTCTTGGGTGCTTATAATAGGAAGCAGCCAGGTAGATGTCCAAGTTATGTTGTGTTTTTATTTTTTTTGTTTGTTTTATTTTTTTTTAATGTTTTATTTCTGAGAGAGAGACAGGATGAGCAGGGGAGGAGCAGAGAGAGGGAGACACAGAGTCCAAAACAGGCTCCAGGCTCTGAGCTGTCAGCACAGAGCCCGATGTGGGGCTCAAACCCACAAACCACATGACCTGAGCCGAAGTCGGATGTTTAACCGACTGAGCCACCCAGGCCCCCCTGTTTTTATTTTTTAAGAAAACAAAGGCCAACAGTTTGAAAGTGAGGGAATAAAATGTGCTTCTTTGCTCACCTTTTGCTGCATGGAGAGGCCATGGCCAGCATGCTGAGGTGGGACCCGGGAACACCACATGACCACACTCGAGGGCCTTCCCGGCTTGCGGAAGGCCCCCACTGTGGCCCCACCTCTGGGACAAGGTGAAGTGGGTACCCTGCAGCTGGGGGCCCAGGGCCCTAGTGAGGGAGCCGTGTTCCCATGGAGATTCCAAGTGGATGGTCCAGACCGCCTGGCGAGAACAGTTTTTTTTCACAGACCGAAACGCACGGCCTCCTACCTGCACTCACAGAAAGCAAGATGAAGGCATGGCTCTTCTGTAGGCTCTAGAAGCCTGGCAGGTGTCTGCGCCTGGGGGTGTGGCTCTGATACGTGAGGCTGCTAGAATCCAGGAAGGTTGATCAGGCTCAGCCCGCGTCCTGGACGTTGCAGCAAGGGCATAGGCTCACGTTCCAGCTCTGCCGCCATCTCCTTGAGGGGCTCTAGGCGAGCGCTTGCTCCTCACCAAGCCTCGGTTTCCCTGACTGAACATGGGACCGACTCTGGCCGAGTGGAGGCCGTGTGGGGAAAGTGCCCTGCATAGTGGCTACCCTCGCGGTGGTGTGTGTGACGTGTACCCCGCCCCATCCCTGGGGTCCCGGGACCAGGGCACAGGTCCTCCTTCCACAGGCTCCTGTCCCAGAGGCAGCCATATGCATGCCGGAGTTACCAAGGCACCCTCTCCCCCACGAGATTGCAGTTGGGCAGAAATCTTTGCAGTTGGAAGAGTCAGAGCATGGGCAGCTGAACTTCAAACAGGGCTCCGGGGTCCTCTCTGGCGAAGTCCAGCTGCTGTCGCTTGTGCGGGGCCGAGTGCAC
The DNA here is from genome assembly GCF_003009895.1 of Hyaena hyaena. Taxonomy (NCBI): domain Eukaryota; kingdom Metazoa; phylum Chordata; class Mammalia; order Carnivora; family Hyaenidae; genus Hyaena; species Hyaena hyaena. The sequence goes on from NW_024080859.1 coordinate 1,521,786, forward strand.
GCTTGGGTCTGAGTCACGCGTGGTCTTTTGGGCACCGTCTCTCGCGTGCTGTATCTTGCAGCGTTCACGTTCCGTGGGAGTTGTTTGTGCTTGTTTTCTAAAGCTCACCTGAGGTTTAATGGACATGCAGTAAACTCGTGTATTTAAGCATCAGCCTGTGCGGTCACGATGGGGGACCGGCCACCCGGGAGCCTGGCCGAGGTTCCCCAGGAAAGAGTCCTGGTGTCGTGTACATGTGACTGGGGCAGTCCACGGCTGGCCATCTGCTTTCACTGCTAAAGAGGGAGTTCTGTCTTGACCCGAGCCAGAGGGCGGACCCTCTGGACCATCGAGAATCACCCTCGGGGACACCTGGAGCTCCAGGGTCCGCACTGAGTTCTCTGTGCTGAGAGCTCTTTTCTAGAAAGGTCTGTCAAGGTATTCAGTAAGCAGCAGGTGCCTGTTTGGGGTAGAGAGAATGGTTTCTTTCAGGCAGATGCAAAACAGACCCCGCTCGCAGCCTCCGAAACCTGTCAGTTAAAGCTGTTGCTCGCACACCTCCCCCAGGTAAACAATGGTATATTTTCTGCAACGGATCAGAGACCGAGATCAGTCAGAACTCACCGCTGAAGAGTTTCTAGGTAAAAGTTGTTGATTTGCAAAGGGAGAAACAGATTTTTTTTAAGGGCAGGAAATGGCTGTGTGGGTGTCAGTGATTGGGCCTCCGCACCCTGGCGACAGATAGCGGGATCCTGCGCTCGGCCCCACCCTGCCCACTTCCTGCAAGTGCAGCCCTGCGTTCGGTCCCTGCAGCGCTGGGTGCCACCAGCTAGCGGGCCTTCACCGCTAACCGGCAAGTCACCTTTAACCTCTCCGCAATTTAATTAGCCTTTTATTACTGCTAATGACCTTTTCACCTCCAGAATAAAGCCGTGCACATGCCCAGGGTATCTTTTCTGGCCCTGTCCCTCCTCCCCTCATTTCTCCAACGAACACAGGAAAATGAAATAGCATTTAACCTGTGTCCCGTTTGAGTCAAATGATTTAAAAAAAGTCCTGTCTCCCCGGGAACATGAGTCCCCTCCCACACCTGTGTGTGGACGCCACACGCGGTGACTGCGGCTTCTGGCTTCGGCCGGCATTCTGGCTGCCGCCTCCTGCAGGCCACCCGCTCACGCGGCGGTCACCCTGCCCAACCTGGAGGAGCTGCTCCACGGGACCCGGCCGTGGAGGAAGCCCCGTGTTCACCCTCAGCCCCCCACCTGCTCGGACAGGCCTGGCTGGGAGTGAAACCGAGGTGGCCATCCTTCGCCCGCATGGGTCCTGGACCTCGTTTGTTGCTCAAGATCCACTTTTAAAATGGCTTCTCCAGTTGAGCCGTGCGGTTAGCACCTCAGCCTTGAACTTAACTACTTTAATTCCGTTCCCACGATGATTTCAAAGAGATAATTCGGTGGGTACATATGAAGTTCTAGAATGGGACAAGAGCGGCTCACCGCCATCTCCTGAAGCCTGGAAAATTCTGGCACTGGCTGGCCAGACAGGGTCGGGTGCCCCAGCGGAGCCTCGGGCGCCCAGGCTGGCGGAGCCCTCCGTTCCCGCTTGCTGCCCACCCCCCCGCTGGCAGGGGTGAGGGGGACGGGCATCTGTGTCAGGGTTGCGGGGGGACTCCCTGGCGGCACGTGCTCGCCGGCAGACCCTGCTTCCCGCGGACAGAGAAACGCCCTTTTCCTCTCAGCCTCCTCCTTGTGAAGTGCCTGGAGACAGACTGTTCTTTGGGGTGCATTTCTGCTCTGCAGAGTCGGCTGAGTTTGAAAATAGAAGCATTTGCCTATCTTAGCGCACGCCCACCCTCCCGCGCCCCGCAGGGAAGATTGAGTGGGAGTTGAGTGACACAGTTGTGATCTGTTGCTCAGTGAGTGGCGTAGGGTCCTGGAGCAGAGGGAACCGCGCTCAGCTAGCCAGGTCCCTGGGGGGCTTGGGAGCCTCGGGGTGGGGAGCAGGCTCAGAGAGCCTGGACACCCCCATCCTGCATCTGAACGTGCCCCGCTCCTGGCCCCAGGCCCCCTCCCAGCCACCTCGAGGGCTTCATGTGCCTGCTGCCAGGCTTCCCCCACCCCCTTGGTTCCATTTAGAGTGAGGTGAGGGAGCCTAGGAAGAGGGGCCCAGTGTGGCCCCCACTTCTCCACAGTCCCTCGTTCCCCCGTCTCTCAATTCAAAGCACCGAGTCATCCCTTTTCCTCTGCCTTCATCAGCTGAAAAACAGCATATGCGTGTGGGGCAGGGGGGAATCTGGCCATACAGAGAGCAAGGGGGGCTCCCCATTCTGCTAAGGCTGTTCTGACTCCTTCCAGGCTGCCCCCACACCAGGAGGGGGCTCCCGGGGGGCTGTGCATCTCCAGTGCACGCACACCTTCTAACCGTCTTTCAGACCCGCCTGTGACACTTGTGATTTTGTTAAATGTGGGCACGCCGCCTTTCTGCCAGAGCAGAGGTAGCGGTCTGGCAGCTCTGGAGCCCCTCTGTCGGGGCGAACAAAGCCTGGGCCACCTTGGCCCTGAGGTGCAGACCCAGGACTCCCCCCATCTGGTGGCTGCGTAGCCACGAGGGTCTCCCCGTCCCCTCCCCAGGGTGTCCTGAGCCCCTGGGAGAGGACGGTGCAGGTTGGCGCACGGGGCTGCTCCAGCAGAGTGCGTCGAAGGCAAAAGTCAAAGGACAAATGTGATTTTTGCAAAAGCAGAACTGTGAGACCTACAGTCTGGCTTGTTTTTGTCATAAAGACTGATCTGCGATTTGTAAATTCACTCATAAGTCACGTACTCCCCTCCCTGTTTTTGCACAGAGCTAAAGTAGCCCCCGTCAGGAGCCTTTTGTTGAAACTTCTCGAAAATCCTCTCTCTGGGGATACTTGTTGTTTGAGGACCCAAAGAGCGTGGCTATCCTCCTTCCCCCTTTTCTCCTTTCTCTTCTGAGGGTGGGTTGACCCTACGTCCCCGGGGCTCGTCACCCAGCTCAATTCCCTGACCTTTGACCACTTCAGACACCACAGAGGCTGAAAAACATATCGGTTGTGGAGCTGCCTGGTGGATAATAGTAAATATTTGGTCAGCTTTTCTCAACAATTCAGTACCAAACCTCATCCTGTTCCCCTCAATGCGTTAAGCAGATTTTTCTTAAAATTCAGTAAATATTTTTAGTGGAAAATCTCAACGCTGCGATGGTGGGGACCTCAGATTTTATCTGCCGGGGCTGTGCTACTTGGCACAGCTTTGATCTCCCAGGCTTGCCTGCTCTCACATGTGCATCAGCGGCAGCGAGCAGGGCTGGCGTCTGCAGGACTCCTCGCCTGCAGGCCGTTAGTGGGTCCCGAGTGCTCATTTCTTCCCTCCCTTGCCTTCCCTCTGTGTCCCTCCCCGGCTGGGGGCCAGAGGAAGCCGGCGAAATGCGTTGATTGAAAAGCAGTCTCCCTCCATCAGAGGTTTCCAAGGGATTGTGAATGTGAAGGCTTGTGCCCTGGACAGGCTGCCTTTCTCTCTGTCTCTCTCCCTCCCCACTGCCCCCCTGGTTAATCCGTTTTGCTGAGAGCAGGGCAGGGGTGGGAAGGGAGAGGCCAAGAGTGCCCCCTCCCTGGCCGCAACCCTCCCGTGTGGTGGGGCAGGAGCTGTGGAGGGTGAGGGGCGGCCGCCTGAGGGTTCCCCGTTGTGCAGGGTGAGGGGCGGCCGCGTGGACGTGTCCCCGCGCTGGCATAAGTGGCAGTTGCGCAGACGTCCTGTGTTGTGCAGGGTAATAGCTAAGGTGGGGCAGCTGTCCTGACCACAGCTCTTGTTTTCTTTCTTTTTTCTTTTTTTTTCTGTTGTTGTCATATTGTCTTGTTTTTGTATTTACCTCTCAGCTCCAGAAACGTAGTTGCGTTTTCCAGCTACGGCCTTGAATCTTATAAATAGAACCCAGCCAGTGTCCAGTTGGGCTGAAAAACGTGCTCGCGCTTCGGTGCATTTTTGGTATTTTCACCCCTCGGGTTCATCGAGACCCTCACCCCACACCTCTTCCCTCCTCCTGAGCAAAGACTTTCGAGTCAGGGAACCTGCCTCCCATCAAGAGTTTTGAGCCCTCTCCCGGTTTTCCGCGTGTGTGTCCATTGTTTTCCCCGATGGCAGGCTGGGCTCTCGCAGACCCTTCCCGGGCGGCAGTTTCCTGAAAAGCGTGTTGGGAAAGGAGTGATGAGGGGGCAGTCCTGCCGCCCGAGGCTCGTTCAGGGGCGCCTGCCCGGGGCCCGGCTGCTGCCCTGATCCCGGGCACCCAGGGCGCAGGGTGGGGCGGACACGGGGGGCACACATGGCCTTGAAAAGTTAACCAGGAGAATTAAAGAAATTTCTACCAGGGTGGAGCCGGCCACTGGTTTTTCTTTTTTTTTAACAGCATACACTGTGGTAAACCATCGGGTTCATATTGTTTTTGCTGAAGGCAGTCCTGTGTGCGGTTTCGGTGCACCGCTTGGGTAGCTGTTGAAACTGTTGCGGTTTGAAATAAGCCCTATTTTGCCTTTTCTTCAATCTTGCACTCCTCTGGTAAGGAGGACTCCTCTGAGGATTGGAGAGTATCGGGGGGGGGCGCGTCAGCAGCCCCCAGGCCCCCCAGGTCGTCGCTTGGTGCCCCCTCGCTCAGCGGCGTCCCTCTGCCACGGGGTCAGGCGGCACCCCGTGGGGGCATCTAGGAATGACGACGCCACGCCTACCAAATGGCGTGTCTCGGGAATCGCCCTGGTTAGTTTCTTTCACAGCTTTTTTTAAAAAAGTGATTATCGTCGCCTCCTTTGCACCATGTTCTAATCGGCATCTTTCCTCACTCGTGGTACCTGGAGTGGTGGAAGAGGCAGAAAACGGGCAGCAAGTTGGCTCAGGGGCGCGGAGGCCGCGTAAAATGACTTTGTCACGTTCAGGATAAACTACACCTCAGAAAATCGGAAAAACGATTAAGGCGTTAGCAGAAGTGGTTATGTAAAAGCAGGAACTACACCCAGAATGTTTTAAAAGTGCAGCTGCTAAAAATAAATGGGGGTGCAGAGTAGGAAGTTTGGACCGAGGGCAGTCACGGTATGCGTTTCTTTGCGGAAAGCCTCTGATCGCCAGCACGGTGTCAGGCCAAGCCAGGGACGCCACCGATTTCGCACGTGTCAGGTCCAATAATTCAGCCCCTGCGCCCAAGCACAAAAACAGACAACCGAGAAAAAACCGTTTTGTTTCTTTTTTCTTTCCCCTCTGAAATCAAGAGCAGTTGACGCGCCCAGGTTTCATATTAACACAGTCACGATTTCTAAATAACAACGGTTTCAGCAGCGGAGCAAGGCCAGGCCCCGGCAGTTTTGATGTGAACGACGCTTTTCATCTCCCTGATACCCCTTGCTTGTCAGAAACCTCAGCTTGAAATCCTAGCGGGCTGGGTTCTGAACCCTTTCCCTCCACCCCCGAAAAGCAATTTAGAAACCACAGCAAACCCGAAGCAGGGTGGGGAGATGTTCCCGACTTAAAAGAAGGAAAGAGCACAGAGTAGGCAACACCTTTGAACGTTCGGACCGCTGTGCGCCTCGCTCGTGGTGCCCAGCGGGGGTCGGCTGACCCCTCGGTCCCTGCATAGTTGTCTGCCCTTGGGACCAGACCCTGCAAGAAAAGTCAAGCAGCTGTCCACCTGGACTTGCCGCCGAGCCCTGGGATTGTCAGCCTGTCCCCGGCAGCTCCGTACTGTTTCCTGTTTTAGAATTTTCCTCTTTGGTCCACTCTCATTTTAGTTTTTGACTTAAAAAAAAATCAGCCTCAGAGTACACCAGTGAATATCACTCTCTCTGGCAGAGGAGGGAAGCCAGAACTCTTTGCTAGCTCTCACCAGAGGGGTTCCAAGAAAGGGCCTCCGGTCCCTCAGGACAGTCCTGTGGCTCTTGTAAATGGCAGTCCCGGGCCCACGAGGACCCCTGTCAGGGACAGGGAGTATTTTCTGGCTCCAGCAGTTGCTGAGCCCTGCCTATGAGGAGCTGACCCTCGTATGCTGGAGGCTAGCCCAGGAAAGTCGGTGCCATGGGAGGAGGACACAGCAGTTGGGGACCCCGCAGGGGAGGGGTGAGCCCTGGGGCGGGGGCGGGGGTCTGCCAGGGAAGGGTGAGGCAGGAGAGGCTGGCCGGGCTGGCTGGTGCAGGTGGTCAGGACGGCAGAAGTGGCCATGGGAAAGAGGCTGGAAGGGGCTGTGCCATGAGGACCATGCATGCTGAGGTCGGACCTGAGCCTGTGTCCCCAACCCTCAGGATGCTATCCCGCAGGGCACCCCTGCCTGTGGCCTTCAGGGTCCTTGCATGTGCTGGCTTGGTGTGCAGATGAGGGCCAGTGTTCCTGGTCGGGCCCCAGGAGCAGGCTTCCCTCTGGAGCAGGCTTCCCTCTGGAGCACGTGTGTCTCCCCGCACTCAGGCCTCAGATGGTGCCGCTGCGTGGGGTTTGGAAGGCGAGGTGGAGGCTGCCCCCTGGCACACTCTGCAGGGACATCTTCTGGGGCCTGTTTCCTCTCTTAGGGGTGGCCCCCAGCATGCGCCCCCCTGTGGGAAAGGAGGGTCCGAGGGAGGGTTTGAGGTTTGAGGAGGCAGATGGGCAGGCGCCTGTGAAGTGGTCCAAGGGGAAGGAAGACGCTTCTGAGTGGCTCTGAGCAGAGCAGAGAGCTGCAGCCAGGGGTCCTCAGTTTCCCTGTGGGGGACCCAGGGGGCTTCAGTCTCCCAGAAGGACCTGATGGCTTGGTAGGAAGAAGTGAGTGCCGGCTGTCCGAGCCATGAGGCCGCTGCACATCGGGTGTGCACACATCTTTCATGAGAGGCCAGAGAGTCCGTGTTCATCCCCTGCAGGCCTGCGCCGTCGTGAAGCAGCCATAGAGGACGCGCCAACGAGCTGGCACAGCTTGTCGGCCTTGGCGTACCAGTACAGCTTGGCCCTGTGGCGGGTCCACCCCTCCTCTTGGTCCCTGCTCTGGCGGCCACCCAGGGTGGGCCCTCCGGGACCCCCTGTGAGTGTGTTCAGGCCGCCATAGTGCAACCACAGGCTGGGCGGCTTCACGGAAATGTCCCAGCGTCTCACGGTTCTGGAGGCTGAAGGTCAAGGCCAAGGCGCCGGCAGGCTTGGCTGGTTCCTTGCAAGGCCTCTCCTTGGCTGGTAGCTGGTGATCTCCTCATGTCTTCACATCACACCACCTGCTCTCCGTGCGCGTGTGTCCTCATCCCCTCTTCCTGTAAAGTCACCATTCCTGTGGGACAAGGGCCTACCCATAGGACATTTCAGTTTAGTCACCTCTTCAAAGACCCCGTCTCCAAATACAGTCACGTTCTTCAGCGCTGGGGGGGAAAGACAGCAGAATGAATTTGCGGGGGGTGCAGGTCAGCCCATAACCCCTTCACACTGATTAGGAGACTTAGGCGGAGGACCAGGTCGAAGCGCAGCTGCTGTGCCCTCCCCATCTCCCAGGGGTGGATCGGGCCTGCCCTGGGGCCGGGCACAGGGGCCTCCCCGAGAGGGTGGTAGCATCTGAGTTGGGAGTGCATCCCGGGCAGAGGGCTCAGCCAGGAAAAAGCCCCACACTGGGTGGGGATGGGGGGCGGGGGGTCCCAGGAAGGGAGGTGCCACTCGGGCCCAGAGGAGTGGCGGTGGGCAAGACTTTGGCACGGGTTGCGGGACTTTGGGAGTCACCATGAGATGGGGGAGCATGGGGCGGGGCGGGGGATGTGGCGAGCCTGCAGGGTGGAAAGCTCCATTCGACGAGGGGTTTCAAGCATGGGGCACACAGTGAACAGGGGGCCCTAGCCCCATGGAGCTCGTGTTCTGTTGAGAGGGAGCAAACACACACACGTGACATAATGACAGAACATATCAGGGGCCGCAGAGCAGTAGACGGGGAGGCATCCCAGCCACAAGTGGGGAGGGGTAGCCTCTGTGTCACTCTGCAAGAGGAAGGGTGTCCCAGGCCGGGGACCAGCAGGCACAAAGGACCGCGCCTGGGGGGGGGGGAGGTGCTGAGGTAGCCGGGCTGGTGTGTATTCCTGGAGCAGCAGCGAGCCTTTGGGAGATCTAAGCAGTGTGCAGATCAGCTTGATGTTCAAAAGCCATCTTGCTGGATGAGGATGGCTTGTGGGGCAGGAAGCTGGGAGGGGGAGTGGCCAGTGAGGGGAGAGGTTCCCAGGGACTCGGCAGAGAGGAGGGCCGCTTGTTTGGGGCAGTGGCTGTGGAGAGAAATAGGGCATCTCCGGGTGGTGGGGGCATGCCCACCCTTCCTCCTGCTTGGGGTGCCCCTGGAGAAGGCCTGTCCCCACTCTTTTCAGGTGGACAGGCCTGGAGTTTGCAAGCTGCTGGGCTGGCCTCACCTGATGGCTGTCTCCTCTCCCCGTAGTCTGGGGGCCAGGGAGGCCTTGACCCACCTGCTGGCTTATCCATCAGAGCAGGGAGTAGGCTGGCCATGCATGGTGGCCATGTTGGGGAGGAGCTTCGAGGCCAGTAGGACAAGCCAGGCAGGCTGTCCAGGGGGGACACCCGGCTCTCTGCAGGAGGAGGGAGAGCTGACATCAGGGAGGATGGCACCCAGAGCAGCACTTGGTGCCGGAGGGACGGCTTGAAGATCGGGGTTGTCGTGGACGGGGGCGGTGGGGGGGCACCAGCGGTAGTCTCAGCCAGTATAGAAGGTGAGGGGCACCCCCAGGCCTTCTCTCTGACGCGTCACTTGCTACGGGAGAGAGAGGTCCTAATTCCTGCTGCACAGACTCTGCACTACCCTTCTGGGGAGGGACCCACCCGGTCCCGCAACCCGTCCCCCCGTGCCACACCCACGCTTTGGCAAAGGCTCTCTGTGGGGGCTCCTTCTAGCTCATAGGGCCCATCCACCGTTGGGCCCTGCGTCTGCCTATGAATTGATTTGAGGCCATAGGGAGAGAGTGGCTGAGGCGCCAGCCTGCCCTCTCCCCACTTCTTGGTCCACGTGAGTGCCACTGGTACTGCCTGGGGCAGGCGGTGTGACCCAGAAGGGCAGTGCCCACTGTGGTGCAGGATGCCAGGGCAACCTCAGGGGTGGGGGGCCAGACCCCAGCTGCTCCAAGGGGCGCTGTGCATCAGCCGCTCATCCGGCCCCGGCTTCTTTATTCCTGCTTCACACATAGGAAGCAGGCCAGCCGGGGGCTGAGGTACTTGTCGTTGGTGAGGTCTTAGCTAAAAAAAGTGGAGGCAGGCCGTGGCCCCAGAGCTCTTAGGGACACCTCGGGGCCTCTGGAATCAGCCCGAGAAGCAGCACGAGAGGATGGTTTGAGCTGGGCTTGCAGACGGACGGGCAGTGGGGGAGGGCGGCCTCTCAGAGGCTGGCTGGGTGAGGAAGGCAGTTGTGCCAGGCTTAGGTGCTGCATGGGGGCACCTGAGGTGCCGCTCAGGGCTGGAAGCGTTTTCTGGATGTGTAGCTAGATGTCCAAGGTCACGTGTATATGCAATGTGGCCCTTGGCTTATAGGTTCTTCGTGCACATTAGTTTTGAAATTGTGAGAGTAAACGTAAATAGCTGGATTGACAAGTTGGAATTGTGTTAGGTGTCCCCTAGTCTCTAACCTGGGGCTTGGACACGGACCCGCTTGGACTAAATTAAACACCTCAGTCCTGGTGCCCCGACCACGCTGGGCAGCCACTGGGCAAAGGAGTGGCGTCAGGCAGGGACCTGGCCTGCAGAACCGGCAGATCCTGGAGGCTCATCGGGTGTTGCTCGGCAGGCCTGGGGAGGCCCCTGGTTCCTGGTGGAATATTCTAGCACATTGGCAGGACTCGGGAGAAGCCTCGGTTCTCTCTAGTCCTGAACCCGTCTGTCCCACACCCGCCCTGCAGTGGTCTGCCTTGCCGTGAAACTAATCCCTCCCTTTTAACCGCAAACAACCCTCTTTTTTTTTTTAATTGTTCGAAGCTTTTTGTGTGTTTTTCTGCTCAGCGATGACTCTCCGTGTGATAGTAAATGTGTTGTCACACTAAAGTGAGCCACTTTGAAACATGCCTGCACGTACGCTTGCTAAGGACAGTGCATGTTTGCTGTGTGGGGCGGGGACGGGAGGGGGTGGTCCGAAGCGGTTTTCTTGTATCGCCCACAAACCTGTTAAGCCTCTGGGATGAGGCGCACGCAAGGCGAGATCCGCCCAGGATTCCCCGGGACCTGCCCCACCAGTGAGCGGCATTCCGGCTCTTTCCAAAGAGGGGAGAGGGTTGTCCCCATGAGCGTGGGCCGGCCTCCTCCATCAGGACTTGGTTCTGTCCATGGTCAGTAACTTGTATTTCTTTCTTTTTTTTTTTTTCTCCTTTCTGTTTTCTCTCCTAACCTTTCCAGGTAAAAGTACACCCGTAAGCCAGCTCGGTTCTGCAGACTTCCCCGAGTCCCCCGATCCATTCCAGCCACTCGGGGCTGACAGCAGTGACCCGTTCCAAAATAAAAAGGGGTTTGGGGACCCGTTTAGTGGAAAAGATCCATTTGCTCCCTCCTCTTCAGCTAAACCTCCTAAAGCCTCTTCCTTGGGCTTTGCAGACTTCACCTCTGTAAGTTGAGTTTCCTCCGCGCCACCCCCTCAGCCCTCCGCTTGCAGCCTCTTTGGGTTTTTGTTTGTTTTTTTTTGTTTTTTTTTTTTTTGTCTTTCCCACGGCAGACTTGGCTCATGCCTCCCGGTACCTCAATGCTATCACTCGTGTTATTTATTCTGTACTGCCGCTTTCTGTAAGAAAAACCGTTTCTCAATAAAAAAGAAAAAGAGCTCCAGTTTGGATACTCTGTGACAAAAGTCATGTGTTCTTCCCGCGGGGTGGCCAGGCCGGCCTGTTTCTGTCCCCTGCTTAGGCTCTGTATCACTTCTGTCGCCCGGAGGCTGTTGTGTTCAGGCACTTTCGGAAGCTGAGACGCCGCACGCTGCCGACGTCTGAGAACAAGATGGCGAAAGTCTCGTTAGGGTCCCACTGCCCCCAAAAGGGTCTTCGTTGCATGAGCCGTGACAGAGTAGCCCCAGGGCACTGTGAGCGGCTAGCGTGGGCCGGTGGACCCAGGCAGGGCATGCAGAGGAAGGGCCATTTGATTTCTTTAGTGCTTAGTTCAGTTACCAGCTACAATGCAAACGGGAGTCCAGCCCAGAAAAACCGCTCTGAAGCCCTTCCCCTTTGCCAAAACCAAACCTAAACCCTCCCAGAGCCAGGTAGCAAAGTTAAGCGCCTTTTCGGAAGCTAATCCTGCGGTTTTTGAAAGCCTGGCTTTGTTTCTCTGCGTGCAAAAGAGACTTCAGCTCGAAAAACAGTGTCCTCTTGGGCTGTTTTCGGTACCGAGAATCTCGTTCTCCGAGAGCTTCAGATGTTGCCTTCCCAGAACTGGTTTCACTGTCTGTTGCGCCCTATTTTTAAAAAGGTTTCCTTCATTCGAATTTGCAAAGTACTTTTGTTTCCTGGCAAGGAGGTGGAGGCACACGACCTCACCCACCTGGCGCTGCTGCCCCCAGAACCTCTGCCCTAACACTAGCCCTGCCCCGTCGGTGCCCAGTGAGCGCCTGATCCGCTTTGGATCCGCCTCGTGCACAGCTAGCCATCCCGTGGCGTTACCGAAATTGCCCAAGATGCCGACCCGTTCCCGGCTCTTGGCGACCTGTAAGTATTTTACGACTGCAGTTGGCTGAATTTCGTTGGCAGCCAGTGCACGCTGTGGATGTATACAAATGGCGACATCATTAATAAAAGCCAAAAACAAAACCCACTTTATCTAGAGTTTCGTGAATAGTCCCGCATTTGTGTTTTGGTGGGGGAAAAAGTGTTAAACACTGATGAGAAACATAGAGCTGTTCACGCATGATTCAGGTCCTCTGTGTTGAGTAGGGAAGAGGGGTAAGTCGATGTGATTGGCAATCGGAAGAAATGACTGTTCTCTTTCTGAAATGCACGATTCTGTTCCTGTGACCCCCACCCCCCACCTGATGGCTGGTTTGGGGAAGATATTTTTTAAACAGCAAAAAAGTCTGAGGTTTCAAGCTGTCCTCTGGCCCAACATTTCTGGTCATTCCAGAAACCCCACTGGTATTTGATCATCCTCGTTCCCAGGTGGGGGATCAGGTTCCGCCCAGTTTGCAGCCCTGCTGTTCTTTCTTTGAAATCGCCTTTCCCGCTTGGGATGCCCCAGTTTTTCCGGAGGAAATCACCCGACAGTGGGATTTGGCCACTCTGCGGGGACGGAGTGTGGGAGAGGCGGGCAGGACGCCTAGCCGGTTTGGTTTGTCCCCTTCGGTCCTTCCGTAGTCCCAAGGTAGTCAGCCTGTCCCAGCTCGAGGCACTCGGGATGCCTCGGCGTTCCCGTGACATCCAGGGATGCAGCCCGTTGGCCACTGGTTTCTGGTTCACTGGACCTTGAAGATCTGGGCCAACTCACAACAGGGCCAGAGGCGGTCCCTCCGGTCTGTGTATTTCGGCGTCCCCCAGCAAGCGCTGCGGGGTCTCTTACCGCCCGGCACACTGGCACCGCGGCTCTTTCAGCTCAGATGTTGTACCACCAGGACACGCCAAGCCTCTGGGTCCGCACTGAAGTTCAGTTACGCCGGTGTCACTGCGCGTGCAGTCTCCCGTCGGCGCCCCGGCCCTGCCACTCTGGAAGCCTCTAATTTACGAGCCCCGAGCTCCCATCAATGGGTTACTTGTGCTTGGAGCTGTTCACGGGAAACGTCTCCGAGATTTCTTTCAAAACAAGACTTTCTGTCTCAGGCAGATGTGTTTATTAGGAAGTAGCATTTATAGGTTAGCAAAATGGCTCTTTTTCTCCCCAGAAGTCTGCATTAAGAGCAGAGCAGCTATCAGATCGGATGTGCTGCGCTGTGCACCGTCAACCGAGCTGGATGTGATTCTCACGATGGCGGCAGCGAGCCCACCGCACGGTGCGGGCGCTGTCACACGCCTCAGGGCCCCAGGGAGGAATGGTCCCGGGCGCCTCGTGTGCAGAGCCGTCTGGATCCCAGATTTCCGCCAAGAGGCCGCTGAAGGAAAACTGCTTCGTGTCCGCCTTGAGATGCCGAGGAAGGATGCACCCCGCGCCCCACCATCTCCACTCCTGGATGGCACGGGGGTGAAGCGGGAATCCGCTGCCGTTGATGCAGCGGTGGCTGCGCCCACAGGTGCTCCAGGTTCTGGCTGCACGATGCCGGCAGGTTGGAGAACCAGGGTCCACTGGGACCGGGAGAGGATTTTCTGCTGATACGAGGCCCAGAGGGAGCCACAAGGAACCCTCTTCCTCCTGTGTTCTCTCGGACGTGACGGGCCAGCCTGCTTCTCAGTGCGTACAAACCACATGCCTGGTGCGAGTCTCCGTGTAGGATCCAGAAGCTGTCCCTAGCCCGATCCACTCTGAAGGCATCCAGAACGTTCTGTCAGCACATCTCATTTGAAAGCGGAGACCCCTGAGCAGGAGGCTTTGTGGTGACACCCTGAGAGCCCAGGGCTGGGCGGGGGTCATGGTGTGGCCGCAGCTGATGCTCGGCCCCTCCGGGCTTTGGCCGGACCACCTTGGCCAGTGTCTGTCCGCCCCCACCTGCCCCTCCTCTGAGCTGACAGAGGACAAGGTCCCTGTCAACACTGCTGTCCCCCCCCCGCTGCTGTCGGCTGCACTGTGGGGCCATTTCTGCCAGCGTTTGTTGGTTTTTCCTTGTTTTTCTCCTGATGAGGTGTTGGAAAATTCCCCAGAGTGCGGGGGTGGGGCTTTCTGTGATGGGTGGAAACAGGGCCGGGACCAGACATCAGGGAGTCCTAGCTGGAGACCCATCATCTCCCCCCCCCCCCCGCCCCGTCCCCTGCCCCGAATGCTTTCCTGGGTTGTGTCTCTGAGAAAGTAAGACTCAGCCTTTCTTCATGGGGATGATTCTTATTCATGCTGACCCCACGCCTGTCCCCACCTAACTCCCAAGGTCAGACGGAGGGAGGCCGCCTCTCCTGTCCCACCTCCTTCTCCAAGCCATGTGTGGCCCAGACCAGGCTCCCTCTACTGCCCCTCCCCCACACTGGCGCGCAAGCCCCTCGAGGTGTAGCCCCTCCCACCCCATACTCTGTACAGCGTCAGGGTTGGCCCAAGAGCCACACTCATGAAGGTGCCCTGTAGCCCCAAGTCTGCACCTGTAGCTGACCGCCCCCGCCCCCCCTCCACCCAGACCCAGAGGGAAGGTCCGGCTGAGGGCCAGGGTTCTGCAGCCACCTCCCCTCTCCCCAGGCCTCTGTCCCCACCTGCCGGAAGAGCTCACCCCCCAGGTTGTCACTCCGGCTCAGTGCACACGTGAAGATTTTGTGCTTCCTTCCCCAGTGCTCCCCGTGGGGTCTGCACGGGCCTCTTCGAAGCCTGTGTCAGATTGGGATTGTCTGTGTGTCTGCTTCTGAGGGCCACCTTTCAAAGGACCGGCCTGCCTGTTTCTTGGTGTCGTCCAGTGCTTAGCGGAGAGCCGGCAGAGCCGGTGCAGAGATGCGCAGGGCGGCCGAGTCTGTTGTTGGGGTGTGTGACTGGGGTCCCCAGGGGGAGTCAGGGACCCACGCTGCAGGAGGAGCATGTGAGATCTGGCTTTGCTTCTCTTGCCACAAAGCTAAGGTGCCTTGACTGGTTTGAAGCCCCATCTTGGTATCAAAAATGGTTTCCTCTGCTTTAAAAAAAGTTTTTTTTTGAATTGAACCTTCTGGAAAAGGACCTCAAGAACTCCTGGACCGATTGGCAGTGTAAAGGCCAGGGCTCCTGTAAACGTTCAAGTACAAAGCGGCACTTGGCAGGCCCAGAGCTCCCCGGACCGTGGCTGGCGTGGAGATGCCACGTTTCAAGACTGTCGTCTGTGCACAGTTGAAGCGCAGAGCCATGCATGTGCCAGAACTCTCCAGTCCCGGTGCCTTCCACCCACTGGTATCAGCGGCCCGTCGTCGAGGCCTGGGCCTTGTAGTTTCGCTGCTTGAGCTCCTCCGTTCAGCTGACCTCTGTGGCTCTGCTGTTTTCTGAGCCGCCCGGGAAGAGGCCGAGTGGGGGCTCCTCCTTCACACCCCCGTGAAGCCTCACGGACTCTGGCCCGGGGAGCTGCAGGAATCCCGTGTCCCCAGGCTGACACAGCTCTAGCGTTGCCTGCCTTGGTTTCCCGCAGAAGGCAGGGTGGCTAGTTTCTCTGAGGTCCGCGGTGGTGGTTCAGGTCAGGCTGTTTCTCAGTGCATGTGACTGCGGGTCAGGACCGGGGCATGCGTGTCCCCTCCCCGCTCCCCGCCAAGACACCGGCTTCCGGCTTTTCCTGGTTTCCACGTGTGCACCGGGCAGCCCCCACCCCAGCGCACCCCAGCATTGCATCTTCCTGCACCCCGGCGGCACGCGGCAGGGGTCCTCCTTGTGCGTCCCGCGTGCGCCCCCCCCCCCGCGCCCCTCCAGCCCCCCGCCCCCAAGTGGCAGGTCGCAGCTCCAGGGGGGAGCGAGTAACCCAACCTCCGTTTTCCTTTGCAGTTTGGCAATGAGGAGCAGCAGCTGGCGTGGGCCAAGCGGGAGAGCGAGAAGGCGGAGCAGGAGAGGCTGGCGCGGCTGCGGCGCCAGGAGCAGGAGGACCTGGAGCTGGCCATCGCGCTCAGCAAGGCCGACATGCCCGCCGCCTAGGCGCCCGGCCCCAGCGCGGGCGGGACGGCCCCGGGGCGCCCGAGCGGCGGAGGAAGCTCCAGTCTGTCTGTACACGCACGCACGCACGCACACTCACAGCGGCCCGGCTCGCGCTGTGACACGCCACGGCCGCGGTTCCGCCGAGCGCTCGCCGGTCGCAGGGCGTCGGGCTCTGGGGGCTCCCCTGGCAGAGGGGCCGGGGAGGCGTCACCGCCGAGGGGCAGCACCCGGTTCCTCCGCCGCCCGGAGCGCAGGGCGGTGACTCCCGCCTTCAGTCTCCTGCTGGCTCCAGCGCCCGGGCGCACCCCCCCCACCCCCCCACGCCTCCCGGACCCCCCCTCCCCCGACAGACGTCTGGGCGATGTACGCATCCGTTGTATAAAATTAAGTTTGAATGATTAATATAAAATATTTTAATACAAAACACAGTCTTTCTTTCCCTTTCATTTAAATACGATTTTCCCTGCTCTGACGTTCACACGTGGTGTCTGAGAGGCAACCCCGGCCCACGGTGGGCGGAAAACCAGATGGAACGTTCCGGTTTGAATCCCCAGTGTGGGAGTGGCTTCTAGGGCTGCAAAGCCAATCGGGGAGGTTTTCAGGGTCACCCTGGCTCCCCTGGGTCACTGTCACTAGGGCAGGTGGCCCTTTGTCAGGGCCCTGCAGTTTGAAAAAAGAGTCCTGCGAAGTTCACCGAGACCTGGTCTACATCAGGGGCAAGGCCGCGGGGCTGTACGAAACCGTAGCCAGAACCAGGAGACCAGAGAGTGAGGCAGCTGTTTTCTCCTAGAATGTTCCGGAAGCTTCCATGTAACTGTTAACAGGACAGCCTCAGAAGTTGCTGAAGGTACTGAGGATCTGCTCCTGCTTTGCTTCTCACTGTCCCCAGGGAGATGAGACCCCCTCCTTCACACCCCCACATCCCCCACCAACTTCTCTCAGATAAAGCTGACAAAAACTTTCGAATCTGAGTGGCCTGAGCATATAGGCTGGGAAGAGCCTTTATCCAGAGAAATGCCGCAGAGAACCTCCGACCCCCAGACCATGCAGATGGGGACGAGATGGGAACGTCAGGGTCAGCCCCTTCAGGTAGGGTCAGAGCCTAAGACCCTTCTTGGGAAAAGTTCCAGTTCAGTGTGTGTTGCGTATGTCTGGGCCGAGGCCTCTCTGCTCCCCTTCCCCAGCCATGGCAGGGCCGCTCCCCCCACCCCCACCTGCACACTACTTCTCAGCCCCCCAGCACACACCCTTTATCCTGACAGCCGACTTTATTTGCTTGTGCTGATGTCTTCATAAACTTTACTTTGTAGACCCAGTTTCAGATTTGCAGAAAAACCACAAAGCTAATACAAGGGGTTCCCGTAAGCCCCTGACAAATCCCCGTTTTGAATCTCTTGTACTAATATGGTGTATCTGTATCTGTTAGAACCGATGAACCAATATTGGGAAATTATTACTAAAGTCCTCACTTGGAAATCTCCCTTTTCCAGCTTACGGACAAGGGGCCCCTGGAGTCCTGGAGGGTGTTGGAATTTCTGGTGTCCAGGAGACTAGCAGCGACACGGGTCTGGGGCCTCGCACGCAGCCTGTGGGCTTCCTCTGAGGTGCCCCTCATCCTCTCTGGAAGAGCGAGCAGCCTCCAGAATGTGGCTGCGGGGGGGGGGGCGCGATTCCTCAGGCTTCCTCCCCTCAGGGAGCTGTGTCACTGCTCCCCAAAGTGATCACGGCTCCGCCCTCGAGCATGAGGTGAAAACCTCACCGTTTTTTGCAGTGATTCAGCTTCCATGCTTTTGTGTCAGCCTCAGAGCCGCCTTGCGGGCGAGGCATGGGGAGTGTGCATTTTCCTGATGGGGAAACCGAGGCTCGACATCTTGCGTTCGTTTGCGCCGGGCCCCAAAGCCCCAGAGCGGCGGTGGCTCCGCATTTTGCTGGCCTTAGACGAGGTTTTGCTGCTTCTCGCCCGCTGCTTTTCTACGTGTCCACCGCACCTAGAAGAGGCACAGAAAGAGTCTCATTACATCTCAGAAAGGGACTGTGCACTGAATCGGGAGTTCCTACCCAGGGAGGTGCAAGGGGCTTGAGGGAATCCTCGAACCCGAGGCTGCATTTGCGTATGTTCCTTGTTTATGTGGACAGTGTCCATGACGTTTTCATTTGGTTCTTGAAGGTTCCCAGACACCCCGCCCCCCAAAGGTTATGAGCCCGTCTTAAGTCCTATTTCCTTCCTCCCCAGCCTCCCCCGCACAGTCAGGGATACTCGTATTCAGACAGACAGTGTCGGCCTCCAGTCCCCCGACCCATCCCCGCTCGCGCGGGCTCGCGCTGCCTCCTTGGCGGGGGGCACACACACCCTTCCCTAAGACAGAGTCTCCGTTTTGAAAATGTTTATTATGAGAATCTCCAAACATAGCAGCAGCGAGAAGAATACAGTAAAGCCCCGAACGCGCATCGCCCGGTGTCTGATCCCGCCGCCTTCCCGGTCAGCAGTTCTGTCACGGCATCGTTTCGTCCTTCCCCGTTCAAGTACACGTCACTCAGGAAGGTGGGCACCTCCTCACACAGCCACCAGGCCGTGATCACACCTCAGGCTAACAGTCATCCCCTCCCCTCCCCCCACGCACGTTCTGCACGTGAGCAGCAACGCTTCTAGTTCTGCGACATCCCCAATGTGCCGCCCAGTGGCTGGAAGCCTTTGTCCCCCTCGGCCGGTGCCTGCTCCGCTCAGGTGCCCACCTGTGGCCTGGCTGCTTCCCCACCTCCTCACGGTCCCGCCACCCAACCCCGACTGCAGCGGGACCGAAGGGCAGCCAAGGGTCCAGGATCCCCGGTGGGAGCAGCCTCCCGCAGAAGGTGCCGATCGTCTGCACCCCGCTGCAAGCAAATGAAATTGCATCTTCAAAGCCCGTTTCATTTAAAAGGACATCCCAGTCCTGGAACAGTTGTGGAAAGCTATTTTTAAAACAGGAAGCGTCTGAGAAACAAAGAACCTGCGTCTTGAAAGAATATGGAGTAAATATTCCTACCGCCTTATCAGATCTGGTTCCTTTTGAAACGTGGTGTTTTTTTTTCTGTTGTTTTTTTTCCCCCCAAATTTTCCCCAGTAAAAGTTACCAGGAGCCGTACAAATTGTATCATGAGCTGTTGTTGGAAAAACATAAAGGGAAGTGTGATCCTTATCACAACCTTATTCCAAAGAAATTACGTGAGACGGGCTTGCATAGTTTGGGTTGTGTTTATGGTTAGTGGGTTTTTAAATATCTCTTTGATTTGCTCCCCAGTGGCCGTGCGGTGTGTGCTCCTGCTTCATGACCTTGGGCACACGCTCACTGCTCACTGCTTCGGGACTCCCTTTTCTCATTTAGCCAGGGAGGTTGGACCAGATGACTGGTAGAAGACCTCTCTAGCTTTAAAAGTCTTAAGCTTATGGTTCAAGTCTCTAGACAGGCACATATTTGGGGAGTTCAGGTATCAATAAAGGAAAAAATAGAAACCATCTTGGTAGCTCAGCTTTACTTAAAATATTTTGTGCACATATAGGTAACAATATCGTATTATGATCACCAAACATGCTAAGAGACTAGAGCTTAATTATTCCTACCACTAAGAAGAAATTATGATTCTGTAATGCGACAGAGGTGCTGATTATTGCTACAGTGGGAATCGTATACCTACGTGTATCGAATTAACATGTACACCTTAAATTTACGCAGTGTTGTAAAAATGTACACGATGTTATATGTCAGATGTATTTCAATAAAAATATTTTTCCATGCATTAAAAAAAATTGAACAAAATATTTTTCCATTACTGATAACCTAAGGGAGAAAAACTAGCTTAAATAAGTTGTGTGTGTATGTGTGTGTGTGTGTGTCTGTGTCTGTGTGTATTTTATACACTATTATATATTTACTACATATATATGGGGCACCTGGATGTCTTGGTTGAGTGTCCAACCCTTGATTTCGGTTCAGCTCATGATCCAGGGTTGTGGAATTGAGCCCCGCACACTCAGTGTGGAGCGTGCTTAAGGTTCTTTCTCTCTCTCTCTCTCTCTCCCTCTGCCCCTCTTCCCTGCTCAAGCTCTCTCTCTCTCTCTCTCTCTCAAATAAATAAATACTTACTACACATACTATTATATATAATAGTAGTAGCATTATATATATTAGTAGTCTGACATATAATAGACTATCACGTATAATAATACTATTAGAACATATATAGTATATATATAACATGTCAGTATCAATATAGTGTGTCAAGAATATATATCAGTAATATAATGTCTTATAAACTTAAAAAAGCATATTATAAGAAACCCCAGTTTAATAAATGAGCAATTCTGTGACCTTGCAATGGTCTTCCTACACTGACCTTCAGTCTGAGGGTAGAGAACCCTTTCTGGGGACCAGAGCATAAGGGCTTTTCACATAATGATCTGCAGTGAATATTGTTTCTTTGTTCTCAAGACAAAGGGCAGAGTTTCCATTCTGAGAGCCAAAAAAAGACCCAAGATGAGATGTGGCCATTGTTCAACCGTAAACAGACTTTTTAAAGGAAGTGGAGGTCCTCGTTCTAAGAGAACAGCATGGTAGCCCGGAACTGCGATTCCTTTCCGGTTCTAGATCCTAGGATAAGAGTCCAATGGCTTCTCTTCCCCCAAGGGAGACCAGGGAAGACCCGAGGTGTGCAGAGAACATTGGTGGGCAGGGAAGGACACAGCCTTGAGCGTGACCGACTCGGTGTAAACCCAGCCCCCCGCTCCATAGACCTGGGGGGAGCCCCCTCCATCCCTTGGAACCATTTTCCTCCTCTGTAAAGTGGAGATAACAACATTATCTCCAGGGCTGTTGTGAGGATCCACGGCCGCGTTCCCAGCACATTCTAGATACATTCTAGGAAGAACAAGAGTAGTAGTTGTTTTGTCATCTATTTTTGTTACTAACTGTGGTTAAAAAAAAAAAAAACCCACCTAACTATGTACCATCTCAACGATTTTTAGTGTACGAATCAGTGTGGACTCCCCTCACGTTGTTGCGCAATAGCTCTCTAGAAGTTTTTCATCTTGCAAAACTGAAACCTCATACACATGGAACAACAGCTCCCCGTTTCCCCTCTACCCCAGCCAGTAGTAGCGGTTTTTGTTATTACTGATTCAGATGGTTATTATTAAAGCAATGGTTGCCACGCTAGTGATTGCCTTGCATTTTGATTGCAGGGATCGTGCCTTCTAGGTCTACTACCCAGGAATGTGCAGAGAGGTAACGCTCGACTATACCAAATAAGCTACCGCTCTGTTGCTCCTTACGGGAGGCTCATTCCAAAGGAAATTGGTGTGGAGTAAGCAGGGAGCCGGGAGGCCAGACCTGTCATTAACTTTCCTGGAGATTGTGCGAAAGCCTGTGGAGAGAAGGGGGCTCCGGTGTCCCGAGTCCCTTGTGGGGATCAAGTCCATTATCAGCCACCAGCCAGGGAAATGGTGGTTATGTTGGAAACCCAGAGGCTACCTTCAATTCGGAGGCTTGGCCAGGGGACTTTCCGTTTGAGGAGGACAGATGCCATTGCCCTCGGAGTGGCACTGCTGGACTGTATCATGAACTTGTCACCACTTCAACAGTGGTTATTTTTATAACCGACAATGAGACTTACTGGAAACGGCCTGGCATTCACGCCTAGATGGCTCTTGCAGTTAAGTCTGAGGAGTTGGAGGGCATGAGCCCTGGTACATGGTGGCTCTTCAGGTCCTTGACCAAGACAATCCCACAAAGCAGATCCCTTCCAGCCCCAGAAGAATTCTGGGGATCCTCAGCCTTCCACAGGGCTGGTTCTTTCTGGACATTTGTTTGAGGCCACAGAGCCATCACACTCGGCTGTCCCACGCCCCTCGGACCCTCACGGCTGGGACCCACCTGGTCCCCTGCTCCTGCCTGGCTCTCCCAGGGAAGGAGTGCATTTGGCCCACGGGACCGGGGGTGGTAGGCGGGTTCTCCCATTTTCCGTTTCCTGGGCCCCCTTCTTGATTTGTTTGAGCTTCTCAGCTGCCCTTTTTCTCTCGGGCATTGATGGGGCCCGGGAAGACGGCTCATTTGACTGAGGAGATGACTAGAAGCTGATCTTCAGCTGGGGAGGCTCCACACATCCTACCCCTCACAGACGTCTGTCGCTCTGTCCCCCAGGCCCATGCGCCAGCTTGGGAGGAAGCTCTGAGTGTGGCATTTTCCGGTACTTTGTCTTCAGGCCATTGGCCGTATTTCCAGCAACTCTCTTTCTCTGTCTTCGGCTGCCTCTCACACCCAACCAACTGCTCCGACCCCTGCTTTGTCTTCAGCTGTCACGCCGGCCGTGCACCCCAGTTCTTGGGGTGGTGCCCACGTGTATCCTCTGAACCCCATCTTTTCTTGGGAAGCGTGGGTGAGCAGACAAGCAGGAATTGTTCCAATGGTCACCAGCCGGGGGACAGACTGTGGGTCCCCCATGCCTCTGGGGGAGGCTTTCCAGGCTTTCCAGGGACCCCCAGGCAGATAGGAGGCTCTGGCAAAGCATATTTGAGGGTTTAAGTCAGGCCATGAGACCCCTCGCCTGGCCTTCAGGAAGGGCCTGTGGCAGCTGTGAAACTCGATCTAGAAAACTCTTCCCGCCTGTAGTCCATCGAACGATGCAGAGCCCGTTCTCACCGAGTCACCTCCCTCCCGTTACCTGAGTCTGGAGCCGACCCGTCTGCCCAAGCCCTGGGGCCGGGGCACTCTTACTATTTGTCATTTGTAGCTTTCTCCAGGGGCCTCAGAGAACCGTATCAGGCAGATCTGCTGTATTTCTTCAAAAACCAGATGCCCTCGACTAGTTCTGCTTCCAGAAACGGGAGATGCTGCCGGCAGCCAACTGTACTTGGAATCAGATTTAATTCAGCAAACCTTGATTTTCACTCACAGTGGTCTTGTCCAGGGGCCAGTAGACTTTCTGTCAGGGACCAGAGAGTAAATGTCATTGGCTTTTTGGGCCATATGGCTTCTCTTGCAATTACTCAACTCTGCCACGACAGCACAAAAGCAGCCTGAGAATAGACCGCGGGTGGCTGTCTGCCAATAAAACTTTATTGACAAAAACATTTGGGGGGCCACATTGGGCCCTCAGGCCATACTTTGCCACACCGGAGCTAGCGCGTGAGCTGGGTACTGGGGAGGCAGTGGTGGGCCAGACATTTTCCCTGCCCTCATGGAGCCTCAGCTGAATTTATTTATTTTTTTTAATTAGGGTGGAACAGTTTCTGATTTCTCTGTAATTTGATTTCTATCTTTCTCTGGGGTGCAGGTGGCATTACTTGGAAGAATAAAAATTAAATGCTACATTGTTTGCCGCACTGTTAAGCCAGAGGTCCCCTCCCTGTTCCCCTATGAATCTCAGAGTCAACATGCTTAAAAGGAAACTATGTGAAATAAGAATGGCTCCTTCTGCGAATCTAATGATAACGTCAAGGTCATACCACTGTTTTGATTCCCCCACTCTCTATATTAGGGACTCTCTTTCCCACCTTGACTTAAGGCTGACAAATGCATGGGCTGAAAAGAGGTTTTTTTAAAACTTTTTAAAAAGTTCATTTATTTCTTTTGAGAGACAGAGAGCCCGCACGTGCAGGGGAGGGGCAGAGAGAAGCAGAGAGAGACGGAGACAGACAATCCCAAGCAGGCTCTGTGCTGTCAGCACGGAGCTCGATGTGGGGGCTCAGTCTCACAAACTGTGAGATCATGACCTGAGCCCAAATCAAGAGTCCCGTCTCTTAGCCGACTGAGCCACCCTGGCACCCCTGGAAAGAATTTTTTTAAACCCTAACATGGGAAATCCGTTGTTTTTCTGAAAGTCACTCATGGATCCAGTTATACGTGTTAGTGGAGCTCTGTGAAGCATTGCCTAATGAACTGGAAAAGGGGTGTTTGAACCCCCCCTTTCTGTGAATCTGTTTTCTGTTGTTAAGAAAGGAGAGAATGTTCCCATCAGCTAAGCAGATATGGAATTACTGCTGCTGATATGGAGAGGCCGCGGGTCAGTTCTCTGTTACCGTGTCTGATTCCCCAAATGCTCTCTATCTGCTTATTTAAAACGTTATGGTGAAATATGCTTCTGTAGAATTTACCATCTTAACCATTTCTCAGTGCGCAGTCCAGTCGGTGTTAAGTAAATTCATGTCGTGTAACCATCCCCACCATCCAGTCTCCAGAATTTTCATCTTGTGACACTGATGGTCTGTCCCCATTAAACACAAATGTCCCATCCCTCCCCCAAATAACAAAAGAAAATACTGCATAGGGTCAGGCAGTACCTGTCTTTTGCGCCTGGCTTCTTTCTCTCCGCTTAGTGTCCTCAAGGTTCACCCATGTCGTAACATGTGTCAGAATCTTCTTTCCTGAGGCAGAGTAATATTTTAGTGCACGCACGTGCATGTGCGTGAGTGTGTGTGCATGCGTATCCTGTCTTGTTTTCCATCCACCCATCAAGAGAAGAGACGCTGGGCCCACATTTTATGTTATATTCACCAAAGAATTTTATGAAGAATGACCACGTCTTATAACAGAAGGCTCTATTCCCATTTTCTTCTTTTAAAAAATGATTTTGTTTTTACTGAGGTAAAATACACATAACACAAAATTAACCACTTCAAGTGCGCAATGGAGGGGCACTCGGTACATTCACAGTGTTGTGCAAGCATCACCTGTAGGTCCAGAACATTCCCGTCACCCCAAGGGACACCCTGTCTGCTCCAGCAGTTACCCCCGCTCCCCACGCCTCTGCCCCAGCCCCTGAGAACCACCATCCCGCTCCCTGGCTCTACAGACCTGCCGGCACTGGGAGTTTCATGTTAACGGGATCACACACTGTGTGGATCTGGGTCTGGCTGCTGTCACCTGCAGCCACCTAGCTGCTGGCACAACATTTCCAAGGTCCAGCCACGTTGTCGCGTGAGTCAGTGCTTTGTTCCTTTTTTATGGCTGAGTAGTATTCCACTGTGTGGATGGACCACCTTGTGTACATGCTCACGTTTTGATGGGCCCTCGAGTTCTTCCTGCTTTTTGGCAATTATGGATAGCGCTGCAGTGAATATCCTGATTGTTGCTTAAACGAGCCAGCCAACAATAGCAACAACAGTAAAAAAAACACAATTGCCAGGGCGCCTGGGTGGTTCAGTCGGTTAAGCGTCTGACTTCGGCTCAGGTCATGATCTCACGGTACGTGGGTTCAAACCCCGCGTCGGGCTCTGTGCTGACAGCTCAGAGCCTGGAGCTGCTTCAGATTCTGTGTTTCCCTCTCTCTCTGCCCCTCCCTTGCTCACGCTCTGACTCTCTCTCTCTCTCTCAAAAATAAATAAACATTAAAAAAAAAGGCACCCATGAGGGACACACCCATACTTGAGAAAGGACCGGCGCAGGGTCACCCGCACGGACACCTTCTCTGGGTGCTTCCACTGGGGATCTCAGAGTTTTCCTGTGCGGAAGTTGCTCAGGGGGGACAGTTGCCTTGTCCCAAAGTGTGGCAGTGTCCCCACCCCTGGTCCCACATTCCAGAGACCCCAGATTGAATAGGATGAGTGGGCTTGCTCCGTTGAAGTTCCACCACCTCTCTCTTAATGACAGCAACCGTTCCTTCATTGAGCACCTACTGCATACCTTGCATAGCGCAGGTCTGGTCCATCGGAGGGAGCCGCGCCAAGCCACCTGCTAAGACCCCCTTTTCGCAGCGGAGGAGATGAAGACCTAGAGCCCCAGGGTGACAGTGGTGAACCCAGGAGCCCAGCTCAGGCCTGCCCGGTGGCCCCCAGCCCCTGCTTTGTCGCCAAGGGCTTGCCCTTCCGAGTCACCCAAAGCCCAGCCCCGGGCAGGCAGGGAAAAGATGACCTGGGGGCTCCTTCAAGGACCCCCACACACGCGGGCAGAGGGTTGGTGGGAACCGGCTGTGCTCGATGTAACAGCTTCTGAGATAAGAAACCTTTCCTTCGACAAACCTCTGTCTGTATGACTCAAAATGAACCCACGAGCCCCCGGCAAGCTAGCCTAAGTCACCCCGGTCGTGCTGAGGAAATGAGACATCAGGATGTGTTTGAGGTTTGGGGTTCAACGGAAACACACCGGGAATGTGGAGAATTCTGCCCCGGAGAGCCGGGATTGGAGCCGCTGGGCACGAAAGCCAAAGGGAGGGATGGGGCTGGCTGGGTTCCTCCTTGCTTTGAAACATCGTAGAACCCCGAGGCCGCAGACAAGGGCTTGGGCTGAAGAGTGTGTCTTTTAGACCTGGGACAGTCCCCAAAAGGCCAACTTGGGGTCAAGGTTGAAATCAGGGGTGACTGAGGCAGAGAGCGATCAGGATGTGCTGGAGAAGGTGGGCGGCAGCCTCTACCACAGCATCTGGCATTCGGCGGGCACAGAGCTATTTCCTGAATGGCTGTGACAATTTAGAGCCACGTGTCTCAAAGTGTGGCCTGCAGACGGCCAAGCCAGAGTCCCTGGTGCGCTGTGCACATGCCAACTCCTTGGCCTTGCCTGAGTTCTTCCAGACGGGCTTCCGTCTATGCCGGGGAACGCAGAGGAAGGGACAGTACAGGCTGAGGTCCCACCGTGTGGCCCGAAACGAGGCTCTCATTTGCTTTTCTGACCAGCCCAGGGGGACATTTGGCTCAGACGGGACCGGGCGGCTGCCCAGGGGTTTGGCCAGGAGGAGAGAGCCAGAATTGGGATTTGTCTGGGCCACAGACTTCCAGTCGCATCTACACTGCACCCTGCATACTACCCGGCACCATCTTGGCCTCTCTTGGAGTCAATAAAAAGGCCTGTCATCTCAGGAATCTGGGGTTTTACTCCTTATGAGCACCAGGAAGCAAAAGCCACTGCACCAGTTCATGGTGCTGACCCTTTCCCAACCAGGCCCCCTACTCACACATGCCCCTCACTCCTGGCTGCTCAGACCCAGTCGAGTGGGGAAGCCGGATACCCATCCTGACCCCCGCCCCCAACCCTGGTTAGGGCAGTCTGTGTGACAGTGGGCTGGTCTCCTGCTGGGGGAGTCAGGGCAGGCTTCCCGGTGGAGGTGACACTTGAGCTGGGCCTTGAAGGGTGGACTAAGTTTGCTGCCATGGACACACGGGAAGGGCTTTTCCGCATGAGGAACAACCTATGCAGAGATGTGGACTTGGGGAGGAAGGAGCGAGGATGAGCGGGGGCAGAGGCGGGGTGACCTTGGAGACTAGGATGTGAGGTGGGGGGTGCATGAGAGGTGTAGAGGCTCAGAGGGCGGACATGGCTGGCTGTAAAGGGATGCGGAGTGAAGGGGTTTCTAGCATATTCTAAACAAGCAAGGAAGGAGTGTGACCAGATGGCTGGGGGCAGGCTCTCAGAAGCAGAAGTGGGGGGTCCCCACTGCCAGCCTGGGAGCCATGATGAGCCATTCTTGGCGACTGGGGGGACTCACGTATGTGAGTCAGGGCAGGCTCGCGCTCTACAGGCTGTGCCCCCCCCCACCCAGGGAACTATGGGAAGTCCCCAGGGAGCACCCGGAGACCTCACGGGCACCCCAGCTCTGCAGATGAAAGGAGTCTCAGGCACACCCAGGCCCCTCGTGCAGGACCCGGATCCGCCCCTCTCCCCTTCCCCCCTCCACGGAAGTCCAGCCCTGGAGCTCAACACACCCCCCACATACAAATCCCTCGCTGCCGCCGGGAAGCCCTCACGAAGACTCGAAACAGGTTCTCCCACATTATTATTCATTTGCCGTGTATTTCTGAGTCGGCCAGCCTTCTCTCTCTTTCAGATTCCGAATTTCATTGCCTTGTGGTCAGAGAAAACCCTTTGCAGGGTCTCCATCCTCGTCGGCTTTGCGGTCTGTCCCGGGGAAAGGATTCTGCTCCTGTTGGATAGAGTGTTCTCAACACACCTGTTACATCCAGTTGGTTTATAGATTCTCTGCGCTGAAAAGTAATTTTTTAAAAAGCTGGTGGGGGGAGAAGGGCAAAAAAGAAAAAAAAACTGTCGATAGAATGTTCCGTTCACTCTGTTATGGGTGAACACAGTGGAGTCCTGGCAGTCAGCGTGCTGTCGGAGCTCGGTGGTGTGGCCGGCTCCCGTGGCATTTGTTTCCGTGGCTCCTGAGGGCCCAGGGACCCTGGAGGCCTGGCCAGCCTGGCCAGATCAGTGGCCTCCACTGCCCCCGAGGGAGCACGGGTGCCGCCGGCCTGCGGGAGGGCCTGGATCTCCAGGTCGCGGCCTGGCCCGGGCCCTGGCCCCGCAGAGGGTCTGGTGCGGCCTCTCGAGGAGCCCATCCTGGGGTGCCTGGGGCCTGGGGGGAGGGGGGAGCTGTCTGCACCCGGAGCAGCCTGCAAGGCTGAGGGGGGCGGGCAGGCGGGCGTGCCGGGTGTGAGTGGCACCTCGACCGCAGGCCTGTCCAGCTCCCGCTGGTGCGATCTCTGCACAGCCTGGGCTGCTGCGAAAACCCGATTTTGGGGTGGCCCCGAAACTGGGGCACCAGCAGCGCCCGCCTCCCTGGCGGTTCGCAGAGGAGGAAACAGAGAGGCCCAGAATGTGGCCGACGGGAGGGGAGCGGGGTCCTGGGCAAGGCCATGCCTGGTGAACAGAGGCCCGGGCCTGCGGGGTGCATGCTGGGTCAGCTGCTCAGCAAAGAGACATCTCTGAGACTCCAAGCGGCAGCGAACACAACTTTCAAAGAGAAAACAGGAGATTCAGCAGCTCCCCTTCTGGGTAGATTCCCCCAAACAAGCGAAAGTAGGGTCTGGAAGGGATGTTTGCACACCCGTGTGCACAGCAGAGTTTTTCACAATCGCCAGAAGGTGGAAGCCACCTGAGCGCCCGGCAGTGGGGGCACGGGGTGAGCAAAATGTGGCCGATCCACACAGTGGAGTATTACGTGGCCTTAAAAAAGGAAGGGCCCTCCGACCCAGGCGGCAACGTGGCTGCGTCCTGAGGACATTATTCTGAGTGAACAAACCACACACAACAGCACAGACACTGTGTGATTCCACTTATGGGAGTGAGGTCCCCAGAGGAGTCCCGGTCACAGAGGCAGAAAGCAGATGGTGAGGGCCCGGGGCTGGGGGAGGGGAGGAAGGAGCTGGTGCTTGACCGGGACAGAGTGTCAGTTTGGGAAGATGGAACGGTTCTGGAGGTGGACGGGGGTGACAGTGGTGTGAATGTACTTAAGGCCACTGAACTGGACACTTAAAAATGGTTACAGTGGTTGGTTTTATGTCACATGTATTTTACCACAATGACAAAATGAAGAAAACAAGAGACGTAGGGGAAGAAAATAGGGTGATGGGGGCTGACGGAGCTGGAGAAAGCACTCAGGCTGGGGGCAGGGTCTTGGCAGGGCCCCTGTCTCACCCTCCTTGGTCTAGAGGGACTAGAATAGGGGGCGGGGGGCTTCCTCGGTTGGTGCCAGCCTGAATTTGGCCTCTGCCCCCAAGGATCCCCCAGTCAAAACCGGCCAAGGACCAGGGACCTCCCCCCGCAGGAATCTGGGGTGAAGATGCTCAGGGAACCAAGAGGAAGGCAGAGAAAGGTGTGGGGACTCAGAAGGAAAAGGGGGGCCTCTCCCAGCTGTGGATCATGTCATGCACGAAGGGCAGGCCACAAAGCTGACAGTCACTGCCTGCCTTAATCCCTCTGTGGCTCCCCACTGCCCTTCGGTCCTGCAGCCCTGACTCACCCCTGTCTCTTCCATGTGTCCCAGTCAGATCCACCTCCTCCTTCCCGGAAGCCCCACACGCAGCCGTCTCCCTTCACCCCACCCCCCCCCCAGGTGGGCCAGTCCATGAGCCCCAACATTGGAGGCAGGACATGTGGCTGTCCCACGAGATTGAGGGACTCGGTCATGCCCTTCCTGACTTCCAGGACAGGGTGGGCCCTTGGTCTCAGCCCTGGGGAGTCTGGGTAAGGATTTGGGAGGTAGAACTCTGGGGAACTCCTGCCTTTTTCTTGCTGTGTGATCTCGGGCAAGTGGCTCTCCTCTCTGAGCCCCCTCACGGATCTCTCACCTCCTGACACATCAAGAAGTTCGCTGTCCCCCAGTTCCACGGGGCCGGGTAACTTACTAATGTGTGGTCAGGCCAGCTGAGCCAAATCATTTGAAAGAAGCCACTAAATATGGGTTCAGAAGGATGAAGACATTGAGTCTTCCCTCTGTCCTGGGGAGTGGGTGACGTCAGCTGGACGGTCAGGTATCTGAAGGACAAATAGTTGCTGCCCATGGGAAGAAGGAGAGGAAAAGAATCTCCAGCCAAGGGAATAGCAAGTGCAAAGGCCCTGAGGCAGGACTGAAGGGGATATCTGTTTCTTCCCAGAGCCACAAATGGCCACAAATGTACCCTGCCCCAACCTCCCTCTCTTCCAAAAAAAAAAAAAAAAAAAAAAAGAATTGAACTTGGTAAAGCAGGGAGCACTGAGATTCACCTCCTTCCTCTGCCTCCATCATGAAATGGGAGGGAACCTGGCCTTCCGGGCCCACGCAGCTAAGGGAAAATCCTGAGTTTCAGAGTGGGGGTCCCAGCATCAGTGTGTGACTCCGGGAAACACCTCTGGCCTTCATTTCCTCTTCTGCGAGGAGGAGATGATGTGTCTGAGAGGCTGACAGGCCTACAGCTGAGAGGATGTGCTGGGGGGCCAGTGAGGGGGACACTTGCCGGCAGGCACAGAGCAGGAAGCAGTGGGGCCGGGAACTGAGACTCCAGGGCCAGCTTCTTCCACCTCCCTGCCTAGGGAGGGCCACCCAGGGCCCCAGCCCTTTGTCCGGTGGCCTCTTGTTCTCACCTGAGGGTCTGGTTTCTGGCTTCAAGGCTGCATAGACGACCCCAGTATAGCTTGGCTTCGTTGCTACCAGTGGCTAGAGGAAGAATGTATGAATTAGCATTTCGGGCTCAGGGGGCAGCAAATGCAAAGGTCCTGAGGTAGGACCAGAGGAGAGCATGTTTAGCTGACAGTAAGGAGGCTGGTGTGGCTGAGTGAGCAAACAGGAGTGGGATAACATGAGGGAAGGGTAGTGGGGCCCCTCAGACCACAATGAAGTCTTTGGGTTTATTCTAGAATGATGAGGAGCTGCTGGAGGACACCGTCTGATTTTACGGGGAGACAAAATTGTCCCCAATTTGGGGTCCATGTAGAGGAAACACCAGTCCATTGCCCTTGTTTTCAGATGGGGAGACTGAGGCCTGGAGACACTCAGCGACCGCCCATTGCAGAGGCATCCTGGTGGGGAAAAACCTTCATCCAGGCAGACACGGGTTCAAGGTTCAGCTCCTTTACGTGTGGGCAGCAGCCTTGCCTCCCTGCACCTCCATTTTACCACCTGCACAATGGGTGCAAACTCCTAGAACACAGTCATCACGGGATCTGTCTCAGAGAAACTCACCCCTTGCCTCCTGCCTATGGAGACCTTCAAGCCTTTTTTTTTTTTTTTAACTATAAGAACCTATAACAACATTTACCACTTTAATCATTTTTAAGTATATGATTCAATGCTATTAATTGCATTTACTGCTGTACAACCATCCTCACTGTTTCCAAAACATTTCCATCACATCGAACGGAAACTCTGTCCCCATTAGACACTAACTCCCCAGCCCCCACCATCTACTTTCTGTCTGTATGGATTTT
Source organism: Hyaena hyaena (assembly GCF_003009895.1). Taxonomy (NCBI): domain Eukaryota; kingdom Metazoa; phylum Chordata; class Mammalia; order Carnivora; family Hyaenidae; genus Hyaena; species Hyaena hyaena. Next base: position 1,553,053 of record NW_024080859.1, read on the forward strand.
CCTTCTCGAAGGGCCTCCCGTGAGTGAAATCATACTGTATGTGACCTTTTGTGTCTGGCACCTTCCACTCGGCAGTGTTTTTGAGGTTCATCCACACATTGCGGCATGTGTCGGAGCTTCGCTCCTTCTTACGGCAGAATGATAGACGGACCGCGTTTGTTCATCCATTCAGCTGTTGATGGACATTTGGGTTGTTTCCAGCTTGTGACGGCTGTGAGTCCTGCTGCTGTGAACACGGCGTACAAGCCTCTGTTGGAGTCTCTTTTTAATTCTTCGGGGTCTACGGCAAGGAGTGGAATGGCTGGGTCACGTGATGACTCTGTTTAGCTTTTCGGGGGACTGCTCCCCGCCCAGGCCTCCTTTTACTTCATCTTGTAGCATCTCAGGGGACTCCATGCACCCAGCCAGGCTCCTCCAAACATTTGTGTTTCCTGACTTTCTGTCTCCTTGCCTGAGACTTTCCTGGAGAATAAGCTTCCAACGATGCTCAGATGGGAGCCTGCAAGGGACTCCCCGGGGCCTCCAGGAACCACGATCATATGTGTGGAGGAAGACACTGTGGACCTGGTATGTTTCAGCACGTAGACTTTTCAAGGCTCGGATAGGAGTGGTGACATCAAGCTGACCCGGGCTAGCCTGCCCCCGCTGTGAGCCCCGCATTCTGCATCTGGAAAGCTGGGGTGGCCATCCCGGCCCCTTCCCCGCTTGGTGGGAGGTTCGAAAGAGAGAACTTGTGGAAAGTGCCCGGGATTTGAAAGCACCTGCCCCAGCTCTTGTGCTCAGCTCAAGTTCTCATTGGGTTAGTCATTCAACAAACGTGTTGACGTTGGCTCCGGGTGACGGCCTGAGGCTGAATCACTTCTGAGTCACTGTTGCTTTCCTAGGACTCAGCTCGGGCTAAGGCATTGGGTGCATCTGCTGAGTGAATGAATGGGAGCGACAGAGAGAAAGGAGGGGAGGGGAGAGAGAGAGAGAGAGGGAGGGAAGGAGGGAGGAGAGAGAGGTGGGGAGAAAGAAAAACGAGACAAGAGAGACAGAGACGCAGAGACAGATGGGGTGGGGGTTAACCCAGAACTCAAACCCACGCACCACGCTGCACCAGGGAGAGACTCCCTGCACTGGCCACGCCCCAGTGCGGGGCCCTGTCCCCGCCCCCCAACACACATCCTGCCATTCTGTCCTGAGGGCATCCTCAGTTTCCAGGCAAGGAAACAGGCCCATGAGGCAGACATGGGGGCGTTGGTGGGAGAGAAGACTTTGCTTCAGCAGGGGTTCTCACCGCAGGCGGCTCTGTGCGCCCCCTCCCCAGGGGACGCCGGCTGATGTCGTGACCGAGGGGCTGAGGTTGCTACCGGCACCTGGTGGGTGGAGGCCAGGGACGTCGCTCAACACCCTGCAGTGTACAGAATGGCCCCTGAGAGCAGAAAGGACGCAGCCTCAAACATTGGTGGTGCCAAGGGAGAGGAGCCCTCTGTCAATTACTTGGAAAAATAATCAATTTCGTTCCCTCGCTCACACTGCGCAGCAGAATACTGTCCCGGTCGGTTAGATGATATACACCAGGTCAGTCTTGCCGCCGCCTCTCCCCCTCCGTGGCTGTATTTAAATGTGCGCAGTATTGTAAGAACTCAGAGAGTCATAAAATTACAGATGCAAAGTCTCAGGTGACCGTACAACCCCTAACCCAGTGGTTCTCAATCTGGGGTGATTCTGTACCCCCAGGGGGCACTTGGCAATGCCTGGAGACATTTTTGGTTGTCACAGCTTGAGGGGATGGGTGCTGGGTGCTGGTGTCGAGTGGGCGGGAGCCAGGCATCCTGCTAAACGTCCCACAGCACACGAGGCGGCCACCACGACAGAGAATGAGCTGGCCCCAAGTGTCGCCAGAGCCACAGTTGAGAAACCCTGATCTCAGCACCCACAAGCTCAGCCTGGGTCCGGGCCATCGGAGTCACGTGGGGTTGGTGCCTTCACGAGCCATCTCTGGGCTGTTGCCTTGGGACTCCTCAGGGTGCTGCTGGGTCTGGGTGCTAACTCAGCTTCGCCCATGGGGCAGGGTGCTGAGTCAGGGACTCACCTTACTCTCTGAAAGCTCACATTTCCCCTACTTCACACCATATTCTGTCACCAGCCCAGGTGCTACAGGGCTCCCTGACATACAGGAAACTCCTGGCAGAAAAACAGCTCCTGTGCCCTTCCCCCACCTCTGGAGTTACTCTTGGGAGATCATTCTGGCAAGGCTTAAAGTCCCTTCCAACCTCTGCACCCACCTCCCCAGAAGACGATATGAAACAGCCAAGGACATGTACGTGCTCAGTACTTATTTGCATAAGCAATTTTTGGCACATCTAATGGAATATTATGCGGCCATTTAAAATGGTAATAAAAACGTATCATGGAGGAAAAAATACGGAAAAATGGTTTTAACCTTGTGTGGAAAAAGAAAAGGGGGGTGGGTAGACATGCTGATCATCACAGCCATGTGAAAGCAATTCACCCACCAGCCAGAAACCTCTCCCTCTAAACACCTTTGATGGGAATCAGGTCGTAGAGTGCAGGGTAAAGTGTTTTTCTTTCTTTTGATATTTAATATTTTCTCAAATGGATGAGAGAACTTCTTTTATGGAAAGGAGAAGTGTTGAGGTGCTGGGTCTTCTTACCGCCATCTGGGGTGGGGCCCTGAGGTAAGATTTTTTTTTCCTGCTTTCTCTCTGGGTGACATCAAAGCTTGCTTCCTGGGCCGGGGCCACCTCCTTGCTAATAAAAGCAATGAATGTTGAGCTTTTAGGGACCAGGGCACCAGTTCTTCATCCCCCTCCCCCACCCTCCCACCCTGGGCGCTGCTGATGTCTGGGGCTGGATCATATTCTGTGGTGGGGGCTGCCGTGTGCATCATAAGCTGTTTAACAGGGGCACCAGGGTGGCTCCGTCGATTAGGCATCCAACTCTTTTTTTTTAATGTTTATTTGTTTTTGAGAGCAAGAGAGACAGAGCATGAGCAGGGGAGGGCCAGAGAGAGAGGGAGACACAGAATGCGAAGCAGGCTACAGGCTCTGAGCTGTCAGCACAGAGCCCGACGCAGGGATGGAACTCAGGAATCGTGAGCTCATGACCTGAGCTAAGTCGGATTCTCAACCATCGGAGCCACCCGGGCGCCCCAAGCCTCCCACTCTTGATCTCAGCTCAGGGTTGTGAGTTCAAGCCCCGCATTGGGCTCCACGCTGTACGCAAAGCCTACTTTAAAAAAAAAAAAAAAAAAAAAAAGCTGTTCAACAGCACCCTGGTCTCCACCCATGCCAGGAGCACCCTCCCCCCACCCCTTTCGGCAAGTCAAAAATATTTCTCCACCAGGTCACCCCCTGGCAGTGAACCACGCATCCAGAAGATGGAAGTTGACATCTGGGTTTTCAGAAAGGGCCAGAAAGACCGATGAGGGATATTTCTGTATTAATCAGTGCAGGCTGAAGCACACAGCCGAAACGGAGCATGACGCTCCGTTCTATCTGGGGGAGGCACCCAGGAAACAGAAACTCCACAGCGTCAGTCTCTTTACAAGTGGCATCTCTTTGGACTCAGAGGCCTCTGGGGGAAACCTGGGAGGTGTTTTTGAGCAAGCAAGAAAAATGGCTTTACCTGTTGGCTTAAACTCAACAGGAAAGTCTGCAGGCCCCACAAAAAGTTCTCTTAAGTCTTTTGTGAGTCTTTGTTCCACCCCCACCCCCCACCCCTCACCCCCACCCCCCACCCAGTGCCTCCGGAACCAGCGGTGAGCGAAGAAGCGCGTTTCCACAGGTCGATGGGGCCACTGCTCCGCTCTGGAACAGTTTCTGCAGAAGCCACAGAGAGAGGGTACCGGAGGCTCTCGCACACGCACGCGCGTTGCATCGCCAGCGGAACTGGGCCCCAGCTATTTACTCGAGAAAGATGAATCAGATTGTCATCTCCCATTTCTGCTTTTTGTGGATTACCAAACGCTCTCAGCTGTTTCCAGGACTGCCATGGGGGGAGGGGGGGGGATGAGGCAGGGGGATGGAGGGAGGGAGGAAATCCCAGCCTCTGTCGCAATGGGCGAGAGTGTTTTAAAATAGGTGCTGCTTACAAGCTATTTTCACTTTCTGGAAACAACTTGTGCAATTGTTGGTAGTCATGGTTACCCACCCGGGGCCCTGAGAAGGGGGAAGATGAGGGAGAGAGAGCCTGCCGGGGACAGGCACCTCCTCAGCTGACGGAGACATTTGGGGCGCATGAGGTGGGTCTCTGGAGTGGCCACCTCCAGTCGCCAAGGCAGGGGCTCTGATGTGACTCCTTCACACCCGGGCACCTACAGGAGAGGGTCCTGTGAGCCACCGATGCAAGCAACAGATGGGCTGCTGCAGAGGGCCCCTGACCCCTTCCAGTGGAGTTTGGGGACCCTCAGGAGACAGAGAGACCAGGTTAGGCACCCTAATGCCACCACTCCATAGCTACCTCTCTGGGCCTCAGTTTCCTCCTCTGGGAAAGAGCACCCACCATACAAAGTCCCCAAACGAGCATTTCATTTTTTTTTAACAGGACGGGGAACTCATCCCTTAAAAAAAAATTCCTGCCGAAAGGCAAGACTACTAAAAGGCAAAGCAGGGCAGAAACTCTGCATTTTTTCCCTTTCAAAAAAAATTTTTTAAAAGGTGTGTGTGTTGTGCTGGGGACGGTGGGGGGGGGGGCCGGGGACGGAACGGGTTAGTTTGCACACTCCAGAAGTTTGGCTAAAACCTCAGAAGCTTCCAGAAAGAGGTAAGTCTTTTTTCAGCACAGAGGAGGCCACGTCAGTGAGGCCAGCACTTTCCCCAGCTCTGGGGAAAAGGAGGCAATTTATGGCTCAGGGAACAACCTTAAAATAACTCTCCCTCGGTCTTAAAATGTAGTGTTTAAATTTATAGAAAAGCCCAGGGTTCCTGGCAGCTGGGTGACACGGCTGACAGCCCCGGGCGCTGGCTGGGGCGGGAGGAGCTTCACCCCACCTCTGCCAGCCTGCCTGCCCTCAAAGCTGCCCGTCCTTCCTGGTCTCACCCTACACCCCAGCGTCCCAACAGCCAGACCAGAGCTGTGATTTTTCAAAAGATGCAAAACTTTTTTTTTTAATTAAAAAACAACAACAACAAAAGTCTTATAAAAACGAACCAGGGGGCCGAAATGCCCACCCGTCTCCCTATTTACAGCAATACAATTATCTGTCACAGTCACTATGTACAATATTATAAAAAAAAAATGTCGAAGACAGTACAAATTAAGGCAGAATTTCGCACAAGGCATCAAGCCTCGATTCTCTAGTGTAGACCCGGTGGCGGGGAAGACGACACTTAATTATTGCACCATTTTGAAAACAAAACTCGTCAAGGAGGATCGTGGTCTTCTTCCACCGGGCCTCAGTCTCTGATGGGGGCCGGGGCGTCGTCGTCGTCGTGGGGGGGGGGGGCTGGGGGAGCCCCCTCGACGGCCACGTTGTGCCCAGCCCGGTCGTCTGGGCCCAATAAATACCAGTCACAGTTTGGAAAGGGTCCGCGCCCGGCGCGTGGGACCCGCCACGGCCGCGCGCTTGGGGGGAAATGGCGGGGGTGGGGCGTCCGGGCTACATGTGCCGCTTCATGTGCAGCGCCAGGTGGTCGGAGCGCGAGAAGGCACGGTCGCACAGGTGGCACTGGAAGGGCCGGTGGCCCGTGTGCTTGCGGTAGTGGCGCGTGAGTTCATCGGAGCGCGCGAACTTCCAGCCGCAGCCGTCCCAGTTGCAGTGATAGGGCTTCTCGCCTGCAGAGAGGGGGCGAGAGAGGCCTCAGTTTGCTTCCCAGGGACTGCTCCGCGCGCCTGTGGCCTCGGCACGCGCACACTCACCGCGGTGGCGGCCACTAGGGCGCACGCAACCTCCCCCTGTGACCAGCTCCCTGAAGCTGCAGGGGCAACCTACGTTTTGGACCTTTAGGGATCCTGGGCCCGCACCCCTGGCTCCCGAGCCTTCTGATTCTCCGCCCCCCGCCCCGGGGAGCCCAAAGTGTGCACTGTCCGCACCCCCAGAGGGGTCCCAAGCTTGCCTCCTCTTCCCCAACGTTCTGATTCCCATCGTCCCCCTAGGATTCCTAAGCGCGTGCACGCTCTTCCCGAAGCCCTGAGCCACGCTCCCAGGAGGGTCCGAAGCGGGCGTCCCTTCCCCACCATTCTGAGACAGGGTCCCCTTAAGGTTCCTAAGCGCGCACCCCCCCCCCCACAACCTCTGGAGCCACGCCCCCAGAGAGTCCTAAACTTGCGACCCCCTCCTAATCTCCTGGGCCGCGCCCTCTGGGAGGGGGTCCTCAGCGCGCGCCCCTAGTCCAGAGCCCCAGCCACCGCCCCCGGCCAGCGCTCGTCGCCCACCTGTGTGCGTGCGCAAGTGCGCCTTGAGGTGCGAGCTCTTGGTGTAGGTCTTGCCGCAGCCCGCGTAGCTGCAGGTGTGCGTGGCGGTGCGCTTGCGCGGCCAGGAGCGGCGGCCGCGCTTGGGCTTGGCTTCCAGCAGCTCCAGCGGGGACGCGGGAGGCGTGAGGAGACCTCGGGCGGCGGGCGGCGCCAAGCCCAGAGCGGCGGCGGCGGCGGCGGCGGCGGCGGCCGCGTCGTCAAAGAGACCGAAGGCGGCGGGCGCGGGCGGCGCGTAATGCAGGCCGGGCGCGGGCGCTCCGAAGCCGGGGCCGCCGAAGGGCGGCGGGAAGGGCGCGCGCGGACCGGGCGCGGGCAGGCGCGCGGGGCCGTCAGGGCTGAGCGGCGGCGTGTCGGGCGGCGGCGGGGGGCGGCCGCCGGGGCCCCTCATGCACGCAGCTGCCGGGCCCGGGGCGCCCTCGCGCTTGAGGCCCCGCGGCCCGCGGGTCAGGCCGGGAGCGCAGCCGTAGCCTCCGCCGCCGTCCGCCTCGGGGGGCTCGGCCTTCACTAGGCGGCCGGGTGGCGCCAGCAGGAAGCGGCCGTGCAGCGCGGGCCCCGGCGGCACGTCCAGCTCGGGCCGCAGCAGCTCGGACACCAGGCCGCCCGCAGGGGCGCTGTAGGGCGGCGGCGCGCTGGGCTCGGGGTAGTAGAACGCAGGCGGCGGGGGCGGCGGCTGCGGCTCGGGGGCCGCCTCAGCGCCAAGGCCGTCCAGCCCCATGGACAGGATGAAGTCCAGCACGCTGTTGAGGTCGTCGTCGGTGCCGCCTGCCTCGGGCTCTGCGCGCGGCCAGCGCTGCGGGTGACAGGGAGACAGGGGCGCGGGCGTGAGCGCGCGACGGGGCCCGGGGGATCTCTGCCCGCCGCCTGCGTTCTACTACCCTGAGCCCGCGGTCCCCGCCGCCTGCGTTTTACAACACTGAGCCCGCGGTCCCCGCCGCCTGCGTTCTACTGTCCCGCAGCCCGCGTTCTACTACCCTGAGCCAGCCGCCCCCGCCGCCCGCGGTCCCGGCCGCCCTCACCTCCTGCAGGCCACGCTCGCGGCACGGACTGGCGAAAGTGGAGAAGGACGGCAGGATGGGCTCGCTCAGCGCCATGGCTGGGACCCGGGGCCGACGCGGGTTGGGGAACACCGGTGAGTGGCTGCCCGGAGCCGGGCTGGTCGGGGTGCGGGCGGGCGGGGACGCTCTGCGGCCCGCGGCCGGGCCCGCCCAAGCCTTATAGGCGCGGCGCTCACGGGGGCCGGGCCAAGGCGGCGGCGGCGGAAACGCGTCCCGGATGGGGACGAGCTCCGGGCGCAGCCTAAATTTAGCCGCGGTATATAAGCCGGCGGGCGGCGGCGGCCGTGGCCACTGCGGCCGCCAGGGCTCTGCGCAGCCGGGCCGGCCCCTGCGCACAGCCAGGCCGCGCCCCCCTCTCGGGCCCGCCCCCGCCCGTCTCCCCGGCGACGCATCAACGCGCGCTCCACAACAGCCCCGTGACGCCCAGGGATCCCCGGGGTGCCCCGTGGGCTCCCGCCTGCTCCGAGACAGGGAGGACCTGGAGCGGAGGCGGCATCCGGGGCCCGGGACTCTGAGCCGAACACCGGGTCCCCGGGCCTCCCGGCTTCCCTGACGGAGGGGGAGAATGGCCCCCAACGCCTCGGAGGGGTTCCCAGAAGCCCTGATCACTGGGGAGATTGGCCCACAGCTTCAGAGGGGTCCCGAGAATCCTAGATAGATGGGGAGACTGTGTCCCAGGGCCTCAGGGTGGCTCCTGGGAACCCTGATGGATGGGGGAATGGGGTCCCCGGGATCCGTACTGGGTGGGGACACTCAGCCTCTCATTTTCTGGGGGCCTGCTAAGCCTGACCCACTGTTATACCCATCACTCTGTAAAAAAAACCTTGCGTGATGACCTCAACAAACGTTAAGTCTTTGAGATGCTCTCCCTCAAAGAAGCCGTCCGGGGAAACTGAGGCTCAGGGCAAGGATGACAGTCTCTTCCTCCAACACAGACCAGCACTGGGCGGGAGTGGGCGGTGGTGGCAGGGGACAGGGAACAGACCTGTCGGGTGGGCATCTCCAATATGCCACCTGGGTCCCCACAGCCCTGCCTGCAAGGCACTGGCACTACCTTTGTTACTGTGTGCTGGCCCTGTGTGAGCACTGAGAGCACAACAGCCAACAGACACACAAATTCCCCTGCCCTCGGGGGCCTCCACTGGGGGACACAAAATAAACAAGTATGCTGGGAATATGAGCCTTTTGGAAACATATTTCAGGGGATGGAAAATACAGCGGGGAGGGGAGATAGGAAGTGAGTGAGTGTGAGGGGGAGAGAGAGGATGGTGAAATTTTGAACCTCACCCATGAGCCGCTGTGTGAGTCAGGACCTGGAGAAAGCGGGAGCCACATGAGTACTAGAGGGAGAGCATTTCATGGTGTAACCCGGAGCCAGCATCCAGCCCTGGTCTCCTGACTTCAGAACCTATGTTCCAGACTGGGAGGCATCTTTTCCCATTTCGGAAGTCCCCAAATCTTCTGTGGGGCCAGGAGAGCGTTGTCACTGATAGCAGCTGGACCATCACAGTCCAGGGTCACTGCGTGCGAGTGGCCTTGGCACCACACAGCCATGGGGTCCACAATCCTGGACCCTCCCCGGCTGGAAGGAGACCCAGAGGTGTGTCACTTCACCGTGATTCATCCGACTGTAGATTCAGCAAACGTGAGAAGCCCTGTGTGCCAGACGATGGGGACCCAGGAGTGTTTCAGCGTTCATGGTTGCTGCGAGGTGTGCAGAGATGGCCCCTGCAGCCTCCCTGGGCTTCTGGAGACTCCAGATTGCCCTTGAACATGCTTCTTGCATCTGCCACTGCGATGGCTGAGCGTTAGCCTCAGCCACTGACCACCGGCTCTGTGACCTTGGGCAAGTGGCTTTGCCTCTCTGGGCTTGCTTCCTTGTCTGCCAAGCAGATAATAATGGGACCTTATGCCACAGCGATATTATAAGAGTCATGCAGGTTCTTTCTCTTTGCATGTGTATGGGTGGTATTGATGGAGTTCTCCACAGGTTCTGGCCAGATGAGCCACTGGTATGCTTTTCTCGTTGCCTTTATCTGGGCCTCAGTTTCCCCATATGATAATGCAGGAAAGGTTAAGGAAATCAAATTTGGTCCCCAAGGCATATGATTCTCTGGTCCTCCCCCTCGGCCTCTGGTAGCCGCTCCGGCTCCCTCCAGCTCATCTCTCTCCCTTCCTTCTCAGATTCCTTGCGGATCCTGGAAGGCCAAGCTCATGCCCCGCTCCAGGGCTTTGTACTTGCTGTGACCTTTCCCGAGCGTTTCTGCCTCTCACTTTCCACTTGTGCGCCTCTGGCTCATCTTCCCCGACCTCCTTAACTAGTGAGCTTAATTTTTTTAGGGTGCTGTTAGGTTTACAGAAAACATGAACAGCAAAGACACAGAGTTCCCATCTACACCCCCCCCAAAACAGTTTCTCCTGTTCTTCACACCTTCCATAATGTGATAACATTTGTTACAATTGATGAGCCAAAGTTGACACATTGTCATTAACTCAAGCCCACAATGGACACTCTAGTGTAAACCCTCGGCGTTTTCCACTTTATGGGTTTTGACAAATGCCCATCATGTATCCACACTCTCACCATCATACAGAATTGTTTCACTGCCTTAGAAGCCCCCTGGGCGCCACCTCTCCCTTCCCCCCTCCTCCCTGACCCCTGGGTCGTTTCCAGAGTTTGGCTTTTCCAGAAGCCCTATAGCTGTAGCTCAGACAGTAGGTAGTTTTTTCAGACTGGCTTCTTTTCACTCTGCTCAGCACATCTAAGATTCCTCCAAGTCTTTTTGTGGCTTGAGCACTCATTTCTTTTTTTATTGCTGAATAATATTCCGTGGTATGGGTGGAGGGACCAGTTTATCCATTTACCTATTGAGGGACATCTTGCTAGATCGAATATATATTGACTATGGCTACTATAAACATTCAGGGGCAGGTTTGCTCATGAGTATGTTTTCAAGTTCATTGGGGAAACGCCCAGGAGCACAACTGATGGATCATAGGCTAGGACTGTGGTTCGCTTTGTAAGAGACCAGCCCACTGTCTTTCAAAGTAGCAGTACCATTTGCCTTCCCACCAGCAGCGAATGAATGAGAGTTCCCACTGCTGCACATCCTCGTCAGCACTTGGTGTTGTCCGTTTTTTGTATTTTAGCCCTTCTAATAGGCGTGTGGTGGGATCTGATTGATGTCTTTAATTTGCAGTAACTTGAGGACATCTGATATGGAGCATCTAGTCATTTGCTTCTCTGTATATCTTCGTTGGTGAGGGGTCTGTTCAGATCTTCGGCTCTGTTTTTAATTAGGTTCGTTGTTTTCTTAGGGTGTTTTAAGAGTTGTTTGTATATTTTGGACACCCCAGTCCTGTATCAGACAGGTGTTTTGCAAAGATTTTTCTCCTAATCTGTGGCTTGTCTTTTGAATCTCTAGCAGCGGCTTTTTTAAATTTTTAGATTTTATTTTATTTTTGAAATGTTTCTTTATTTTTGAGACAGAGAGAGACAGAGCATGAGTAGGAGAGGGGCAGAGAGAGAGGGAGACACAGAATCCGAAGCAGGCTCCAGGCTCTGAGCTGTCAGCACACAGCCCCACGTGGGGCTCAAACCCACAAATGAGAGATCATGACCTGAGCTGAAGTCAGAGGCTTACCCGACTGAGTCACTCAGGCGCCCCTCTAGCAGTGCCTTTTGCAGAGCAGGAATTTTTCATTTTAAGGAAGGCCAGCGTATCATCTTTTCCTTTCAGGACTGTACTTTTGGTCTTCTATCTAAAAATTGCCAAGCCCAAGGTCAACCTGATTTTCCCCTATGTTATCATCTAGAAGGTTTATAGTTTTGCATTTTACCCTTAAGCGAATGATCTGTCGTGAGTTAAAAAATATATATATATATTTTTTTTTTTGGCATGCGGATACCCAGTGTTTCCAGGACCATTTGTTGAAAAGGGTGTCCGAGCGGCACCTGGGGGCTCAGTCGGTTAAGCGTCCAACTTTGGCTCAGGTCATGATCTCACAGTTCGTGGGTTCGAGGCCCATGTCGGGCTCTGTGCTGACAGCTCAGAGCCTGGAGCCTGCTTCGGATTCTGTGTCTCCCTCTCTCTCTCTGCCCCTCCCCTGCTCACGTTCTGTCTCTGAAAAATAAACATTAAAAAAAAAAACTTTAAAAAGAAAAGGAAAAGGTGTCTGAGTTTATCTGTGCATTTCAGTGTGAGTGTGGGCTTTTCAGGCTCCACTGACCCCTCTCACAACAGCCCCCACCCACGCTGTATAGTTCCTTTCTCTGCCTCCTTTGTTTTACAGCACTTTTTACTTTTGCTCATTATTTTTATCCAACCATTTGTTCTCTTTTCTGTCACTCCCACAAATAGTGTGTGAACTGCAGGGAAGTGGAGGGGCCGGGTCTACACCAGATCCATTGTGTTCTCCAGGCTCAGTCCAGCCCCACCCAGCACATAGTAGGCACTCAATAAAACACTGAGCAGATGGAGGAGCAAGCAAGCGAGTGGACATATCTCCCCTGCAGCCTCTCACAGGAACTTCTGTGGGTGGCTCTCTGCTCCTCGGGACTGTGTACACTTTCTCCTCCTCAGCCCTTCCCCCATGACCTTCCTCATCACCATAGCGAGCGGCTTGAATGTGGCCCTAAAAATATGCCCAAGTCCTAACCCCCGGGGCCTGTGACTGTGACCTTGTTCGGAAAGAGGGTCTTGGCAGATGCAATTAAGGGTCTTGAGGTGAGATCCTCCTGGGTGAGGATGGGCCCTGAATCCAAGGACAAGTGTCCTTATAAGAGAAAGGACACAGAGACACGGGCACAGAGAAGATGGCCATGTGAAGGCGGGGGCAGAAATCAGAGCAATGCAGCTCCAAGCCGGGATTGCTTTGAGCCACTGGAAACGGGACAGATTCTGCCTCTGAGCATCATCAGAAGGAGCCCACCCTGTCAACACCTTAATTTCAGACTTCTGGCCCCCAGGACTGTAGGAGAATGCATTTCTGTTGTATTAAGCCACCCAGTGTGTGTCTTTTCTTTTCTTTTTTTCTTTTCTTTCTTTTTTTTTTTTTTTGGCAGCCCCAGGAAGCTCATACACCATGTAAGCAGCTGTTGTCCTGCCTGGCTTCCTCTCTAGACAGGGAGCCCTCCCCCCCCTTGCCCCCCAGCCCCAAAGGCAGGGGCCTCCCTTGATTCATCTCCATGTCTCCCAGGCCCAGCTGTGGGCCTGGTGGTGAAATGTGATTCGAGGATGCTGGCCACCCACGGAGGACCTCCCAGGGCAGCGTGAGGCGCCAGCAGAGCACCTGGGGAGCAGAACCCACCCTTGGAGCCTCCAATGAATGGACAGAACGCGGATGTTAGCTGCCACTCTACCTGTGTGACCTTGGCCGTGTCGTGTAGCCGCTCGGGGCCTCGGTTGCATTGTGGTGTGGGGGGTGGCATGTGTAGATACTGTTGAGTATCTGCTGCCTGATTCTGAGCATGAGCAAACGAACGGGCCAGATCGGGGAATCCAGGTGGAGGGAGAGGACTGGCAGTGGGGGCTCAGAGCGCGGCACCTCTCGTGCTAAGGACCCATTACCCTGCCGTCCAGGCCGTGCGTACCTTCATGAGTGAGTCCTGAGGACGTCTCAGGTGATGGTGCCATTGGAGAAAGAGCCAGGTGCCCAGTGCTGCCTCTCTCTAGCTGGGTGACTTCCCCTTGGCAAGTGGGCACAATAAGGGGCATCCACAAAAGTTATGTGATCAGTAAGTGAGCTGATAATGCTGAAGCTCAAGGTGTTTGCTAACTAAGTGACCACCTTCTCCCTCAGTGTCACTGGCAAGTTCCAAAAGGGGAGGCACTGTCTCTGTGTCTGTACGTTGCTGTCTCTCTTGCAGTTGGGAACTTGATGCCTCTTGATGGTGATGCCCTGATTCTGATGTCTTTGCCAAGGCCTCGCATCCTCTCCTAGCTCGTCGGCATTAATAGTGGTGGGGGAGGGTGGGTACAGATCATTTCCTTCCCATCCATGGGTACTGTTTAGAGCATCAGGCTGACACAGATTCTAAGATGGTACCTGCAGTGCTTGGAAACAGTGCTGGGATTGATTGGTGATGTCTGTCTGGGATTGACTGGTGATGTCTGTTACTGTGAGCGACTGGTATGAGTGGCTCATGTGCTGCTTGGCCTGGATCATCTCCTGCCGTCTATCTTTAAGGGCTCACGAAGCTCGCAAATCAGAAGATTTTAGTCTGAGCAACAAATAGACATTGAGCTCCCTCTCTCCATGCTCTGCTGGACGCAGAGTGGAAGGTACAGAAGTACCTGGCCCCTTTTTGCCCACAGAGAGCTTATAGTCTCTTTCACTGGGTCCTGACCACCTCTAGGATCCTTTACTTCCTTCTACTTTTCTCCTAGAGTCTAGACTGCAGAACCAGCTGTTCTGTCCCACGCAGCTATTGTGTGCACTTGGCCCAACTCCCAAGAGCAAGCACTTAGGAATTCTACAGAAAACACGTCACCTCAAAATACAGCTGAGCTTCCGAGACAAGTTATGAGTGCTCGAGAGGAATTATAGCTGCATGACAGCGGCCACTGGACAATGACTCCCAGCTGGGCCGACCGGGGTGTTTCTGCCCAGGTTTGCGCAAGCTTTCTGCGGCTTGTTGCCAAACCCAGCAACCCCCCCCCCCCCCGCCATGTTGCAAAGATGTTTGGCAGCTCAGCATTTCTCGGGGGCGGGAAGTAGTGTGCGCAAGGATGCCCCTGCCAGTGGGTTTCTTATCACCCGTCAGCACCTTGCTGTGCTGTGCTTGGAGCCGAGGCCCAATGAGAAAGGGAGCTTTCCAATTTGTCTCACCATCTCTGGGACTTTCTCATTGCTTATGGACAATTAAGTAGTGAGTGTGTCGGGGAAGGTGCTTAGTGTCATTCAGTTGATGATGGATGGATTCCTGTGAGAATCCTGCATCATCTTGCCACCAGTCAGGCCACAGCAATCTTAATCTTATTGATACAGAGGACAGGAGAGGAGGAGAGATAACACTTATGAAGCACCTAGTGTATGCCAAGCAATACATTGAAAAACTGCAGGTAGTTTTCTCTTTGTTTTTAATATTTAATGTTTATTCATTTTTTTGAGACACACACACACACACAGAGAGAGAGAGAGAGTGAGTGGAGGAGGGACAGAGAGAGAGAGAGAGACACAGAATCTGAAGCAGGCTCCAGGCTCTGAGCTGTCAGCACAGAGCCCAACACGAGGCTTGAACCCACATACCATGAGATCATGACGTGAGGACACTTAACCAACTGAGTCACTCAGGCACCCCTGCATGTAGTTTTCTTGTTCAGTCCTCACAGAAGGACTGTGGAGCATGGTGAGTAATGGACGGATTAGGTGGGCTCAGCCCGAACCTTAGGTCAGATCCTGGCCCCAGTGCCTGCAGCTCAGTGGCCTTGATTGAATGGCTTTCTCTTTTTTTTTAATTTTTTTTTAATTTTTTACAAATAGTTTATTGTCAAGTTGGTTTCCATATAACACTCAGTGCTCATGGCTTTCTCTTTTTAAACCTCAGTCCCTCATCCATCAAAGGGACATGCGAATGCGTCACCACGTATTGAAGATAGGAGACACTGCACATAAGGGACTCTTCTTGCAAGAGGGCTTCCACTGCTGGGATCTGTGTTTATTTGCCTAAATCAAGGGTGGCACACCCTGGCTTGCAGCTTTTAAAATAAGTATGTCAGAATGTCAGGGCGCCTGGGTGGCTCAGTTGGTTAGGTGTCCGACTCTTGATTTTGGCTCAGGTCACGATCTCACAGTCACGAGATTGAGCCCCTGCCTAGCTCTGCCCTGTGCCAATCATGGAGTGAAACCTGCTTAAGATTCTCTCTCTCCCTCTGTCCCTCTCCCGCTCATCTGTGTGAGTGTGTGCATGCTCACGCACGCTCCCTCTCAGAAAAATCACATATACTTATCAAAACGTCAGTAGTATTATTCTTTATATTTTGTGTATATCCCAGTGTTAATTATGTGCATGCACGTATGTGTATATAATGTTTCTTATCAAGGTGAAATTTACATAATATGAAATTAACTGTTTTAACACAAACAATTCAGTGGCATTTAAGACATTCACAGTGTTGTACAAGCATCACCTCTAGTTCTGGAACATTTCCATGATCCTGAAAAGAAAGCCTGTCCACATGAGCATCCACTCCCCATCATCCATTCTCCACCCCTCCGCCCCCCGGCAGCCACCAATCTGCTCACTGTCTCTGTGGATCTCCATGTTCCGGCCGTTTCATATACACTGAATCACACACAATGTGACCACAGCAGCATTTGCCGGACTAATAGCTAAGCATGGTTTTTACACTTATGAATGGTTGGGCGGGGAGGCAATATTTACAGTATGTGAACAGTCTATGAAAATTGAATTTCAGTGTCTGAGCATGTGTTATTGGCATGCAGCCATGCCCGTTAATAGATATATTAAGACTGTATGTCCGGCAGCAGATGGAGAGCCAGCAAGCAGAAAATACTGGATGTCTGGCCCGAAGCTCAGAGAATCTGGTTCCATAGGGAGAAGTCAGCAGACTGCCTTTGGACTCCAGAGTCTGAAATGGCTCCCTCAACCATCGCTGCCTCTCTGTGTGCATTTAATAGACATTTATGGACTACTTCGTACTAGCCAGGTGTCGGAGAGTGAGCTGTCGGCCGGAATAAGCTGGCCTCTGCCCGTGCTTAGTTCCCAGTGGTCTAATCAATAACTAGCCAAGTAAATACGGGGGTGGGTCTGAAGACAGCCTTTGGATCAGCGCCGTGGATGTTCAACATCGGGAATGTCTCAAGCACCTGGTCATAAAAGGTACGGCTTATTAGTGACGACACACAGGAGAGCAATCTTTCTTTCTTTTTTTTTTTTTTGCTTAGGTTTTCTTGTTACCTCTCTGGCCATAACATCTGGGCAAGGGGCTGCTTTTCAAATGCCTTAACATTTAAATTTTTGCTTCAATTTTTAATTTTAAAATTCTATTTAGCCTTACCTATTTTTATTTTTATATAAGTTTTTAAATGTTGATTTATTATTTTTGAGAGGAAGGAGAGAGAGACAGAGCATGAACGGGGGAGGGGCAGAGAGAGAGGGCGACCCAGAATCCGAAGCAGGCTCCAGGGTCTGAGCTGTCAGCACAGAGCCCAATAAGGGGCTTGAACTCATGAACTGCAAGATCATGACCTGAGCTGAAGTCGAACACTTAACCACTTAACTGACTGAGCCACCCAGGCGCCCCTAAAACTTTCAAGTAAAAAAAAAAAAATAAAAAAACAATAGGGGTGGCTGGGGGGCTCAATCAGTTAAGCTTCTGGCTTTGGCTCAGGTCATGATCTTGTGGTTCGTGCGTTCGAGTTCCACATCAGGCTCACTGCTGTCAGCATGGAGCCTGCTTCGGATCCTTTGCTCCCCTCTCTCTGTGCCCCCCCACCCATGCTCTCTCTCTCCAAAAATAAACATTTTTTGGGTGGGGGAGAGGGGAAGGAGGTGATGGGCATGGAGGAGGGCACTTGTGGGGATGAGCACTGGGTGTTATATGGAAACCAACTTGACAATAAACTATAAAAAAAGTAAAAAATAAACATTTTTAAAAATTTTAACTTTTGTTTAGATTAAAATTTAGAATTTTTAACTTAGATTTCCTTTTTAAAATTTTTAAAAAATATTTGTTTATTTTTGAGAGAAAGAGACAGAGCATGAGTGGGGGAGGGGAAAGTATGAGCAGGAGACACAGAATCCAAAGCAGCTCCAGGCTCCGAGCTGTCAGCACAGAGCCCAGCACAGGGCTCGGACTCACGAACCCTGAGATCATGACCTGAGCCGAATTTGGATGCTTAACAGACGGAGCCACCTGGACGGCCCTAGACGTACTTTAATTTATTTAAAATTTTAAAACTTCTCTTTAGATTAAAATCTACAATTTTATTTAGACTTACTTCCCATTTACCTCAAACCTTTTGATTTTATTTAGGTTACAGTGTTTCATTTAGATGTATTTTTATCTTACCATTTGAAGATTTGAAATTTTACTTGGACTCTCTGTGGGATCACGCACATACTGTAAAATTTGCCACGGGGTGCACGCATCACCGCGATCCGGCTCTAGAACATTTCCGTCACCCCAGGGACGTGCCTCCTGCCCCTCAGCCATCGACCTCCGCATGTACCCCGGCCCCAGGCAACTGCTGATGGGCTTTCTGGTCCATCGTTGCCCTTTCTGGACTGCTCACATAAATGCCACCGTGAGCGTGGTGCTTTGTGTCTGGCTCCTTGCGCTCGGCATCCCTTGAGGTCCATCCACACTCGTGTGTGTTCGTTCCTTCGCATTGCCGAGCCGTATCCCCTCGGATGGCTAGACCACAGCTCAACTGTCCCCTCAGCTGAGGGATGCAGGCTGACACCAAAACTGCAATCGCTCTGCGTCATCCTTGTCACCTCTTGGGGGCCAGGGGCAACCCCACACTAGCAGCTTAGAAAAGGCAGGAACGTCTTTCCCCACACTGAGGGTCCTAGCCTCCCCTGCCCTTGACAGCCTGGGGTCCGGTGCTGTTGACGGTGAGCTCACCCCTTTGGGCGGCCGTTCAGACTTGATAGGCACCCGACACGCCCTGGGTCTTGCTTTGGTTTTTCGTCATCAGCCGGGGGAGCTGTCTTTGAATCAACGTCTGGCCCTTCCCCGGGGGAGCAGCCTCCAGCGAGTTACTTCACCCCGTTGACTCGCAGTCCTGCGATCAGGGTGGAAAACAATGATGATCTTATTATGTAATTATATCATTACCATCTCTTTTTAATCACGACAAGCTCAACAGGCTGGTCCCACGCCCTGTGCAGGTAAATCACGTAAGGACCCCATTTAACGTGCCTAGAGTTTGTTTATAAAGTCCTGCGTCGTTGAGGACAGGCATCTGAGTATTTCAGAATGCCTGGGACAATTTCTTTGGAAAACAAATGAGGGTAGATATCTTTCAGGTCTATTTTTTTTTCACTTTCAATTTTTTTTCACTGAAGTGAAATTTCATATAAAGTCGGCCATTTTGAAGTGGGGGCACCTGGGTGGCTCAGTCGGTTAAGCGTCCAACTTCAGCTCAGGTCATGATCTCACGGTTCGTGGGTTCGAGCCCCATGTCGGGCTCTGTACTGGCAGTTAGCTCAGAGCCTGGAGCTGCTTCAGATTCTGTGTCTCCTTCTTTCTCTGACCCTCTCCTGCTCGTGCTGTCTCTCTCCAAATAAATAAATAAATAAATAAATAAATAAAACATTAAAATTTTTTAAAAACTTGACCATTTTGAAGTGAACAACACAGTGGCATTAAACCCACTCACAATGTGGCACAGCTATCCCCTCTATCTGAACATTTTTATACCCCCGAAAGGTGACTCCTCCCCCCTCCCCCCCCCTTCCCAACTGCCAGTCTACTTTATGTATCCCTATGAATTTTCCTGTTCTGGACATTTTATGTAAATGGGATCCTACCATAGTGGGACTTTGTGTCTGGCTTCTTTCACTGAGTACCATGCTTTCAAGATTTATCCACATTGTAGCGTGTGTGCCTCATTCCTGTTAATAACAACATTCTGTTGTATGGATGGACCCCACTGTGTTTCCGTTCACAAGGTGATGGACGTTTGGGATGGTTCTGCTTTTCGGTGATGGTGAGCTGTGCTCACATGCACATATGAGGATTTGTCTGAGTCCCCCTTTTCATGCTTTGGGATCCATAGCTAGGCGTCGATATTTATTGATCTTATGGCATTTCTTTTGAACCTCTGTATGCACGGTTCCGTTCCCTTCCCCCATGACGGCTCTCTCTCCTGCTCTCCCGGGAACACTGGAGTTCTCCCGTTTCCCACTGGGAGCCAAGCCATGGGACTGGCCAGGGACCAGGGCCACTTCTGTCCCCTTGTCTTTGCACCCAGGACAGGATGGATCTCACCTGGATGGCGGAACCAGCCTCCTTCACAAATGAGGACACTGAGGCTGAGGTTTGGGGCCTCCTCCACCAGCTCCTTCTCAGTCCTGGGTCCATAGCATGGGCAGCTCTGCATGACCCTGGGCGAATGGCCAGCCCATTTTCCCGGTTGAACTCGGGGCAGGGGCTAGAAAGATCTTAAAGAGAGAGACGAGCTCTGATGGAAAAACACCCATGGTAGAGTGGGGGGAATGGTGTTTCCCCAAAACTATGCCCACATCCTAACCCCCATATTTGTTGAGTGCTAGAAATAAGGTCTTGGCTCATGTAACGAAGTGAAAGATGTTGAGGTGAGATCCTCTCAGGTTTAGGGCGGGCGCTAAACCCAGCAACAGGTGCCTTTATAAGAAAGGAGAAGGGGCTTCGGACACGGAAAGAAGGGCCATGTGAAGGGAGAGGCAGAGACTGGTGAGATCCAGCTGCCAAGGAGCCCTACAGGCGGGGACAGAGGCCGGGACAGATTCTCTCTCTCTCGGAGCCTCTGGAAGGAGCCCCCCCTGCCCACGCTTGGACTTCAGACTTCTGGCCTCCGGGACTGGCACACATGAATTTCCGTTTCAAGCCACCCATTTTGTGGTCATGTGTGACAGCCACCACTGGTAGCTCCTACCCAGCGGAGCCGGCTGGAGGGAAGAGCCGGGGTCTCTGCACGGTGGCCCCGGGGCTGGACTGGATGCGACATAGGACATGCAGTGCAGGTTCCCCGGGCCCAGCAGGGAGTAGGGCGTGCCCACAAACAGCCAGGGTGGAGAGAGAGAAACGCCGTGGCCGAGGCACAATTATTGTGCTCATCACCATTAGGACTATTATTACTAATTACTAAAGAGCTGCTGTGAACTAGGGGGCTCATTATCCCCCCCCCACTCCAGCCTGACCCTCCTTCCCCCACCCCAGTTAATGGAGCCCTGCTCCTCGTGTCTGGAGTCGCCAGATCGAACAGGGACGCCCAGTTAAATGTGAATGTCAGAAAGACAAGAAATGACGTTTTCATGTAAGTATGTCCCTGTAGTACTGCTTTCCCCTCCCTCCTTTAGCTTAGAGTCACTGTTGTTTTTACAAATAAGCTTTTTAGGTTGCAATGACGAATCTAATTGCAGAGAAGCCACAAAGGTATGCTTGGGAATTCCCGGGTCCCCTCTGCCTGAAGTTAGCATCTTATGGACCACAGCCCATTTGTCAACACTGAGAAATTGACGTGGGGACAGTGTTATTGACTAAACCGCTGACATCGTGAGGATGCTCTGCGAATTTTCCCCAAACTCTCTCTTTCGGTTCCGGGGCCTCACGATGCCCTGATCTCATCTGGTCTGTGACATTTTCTTTGCTTTTCTCATGGCCTCAGCAGAATTTTGGAGCGCTGGCCAGGTGACCCCACCCCACCCCACCCCCAGGACATCCCAACGTCCCACGGTCTGGGTTTATCTGATGTTTTCTTGATTAGATTGGGAGCTGGGTGTTTGGGAGAGAAAACCACACAGGTGGAGGGGACCTCCACACCCCATCGTTCCAGGAGGATTGGCTCCGCATGTGACTTGTCACCGTGGTATCAACTCTGTGCTTTATGGTTGGGGGCATTGAACGGACATTTCTCAAGCGCCTTTAGCAGCCAGAGGGAGTTTTGGTTCCTTGAAGCCAGAATATGACGAGAGCCTGTGCCAGGCAATCGGTCAGCCCCCTGGATGCAAGCCCCTTTCAGGGTCTGCTTGGCCGGAAGACAGAGAAAATGGATGTACAGAGCTTTGCCAGCTGCAGAGCCTGGAACCCCAGGGATGCTCCTGTGATCTTCTTCCTACACGGTTCTCCCGAGGTGGATGCTGTACAGCCTGGATCGAGCGATGAGCGGCAGACCCTTCCGCCGAGAATGGAGGCTCAGAGAGGCTGAGATAACTACTGAAGGTCACAGAGCAGCTGGGATCTGCTTACACCCACCAATTCCGTTCCCCAGCACAAGAGGAAACCTCTGTGGTTAAGCCGCTGTCACCCCTCGAATATGTTCTCAGAAGGCAGGACAGACCTGGGTGAGAAGTGGGGTCCAGGGGCCCCTTAGCAGGATTTGCCAACTTCAGCACCATCGACCTTTCTGGCCAGATCATTCTCTGTTGAGAATTCGATTCTCTCTGTTTAGCATCGTCCCCGGTCTCCAGCACCAGATGCCAGTCACGCCCCCACTCGTGACCAAGATAAACTTCTTCAAGTTTTCCCCCATGACGAGGGCGGGGGTGGGGGGGCGGTCAAAGAGAGACCCTCTGAGCTGTTCCTCAGAGCTGTGATTTGCATTTGCAGCAAATTCCGGGGCCCTGCTTGGTGGTCGCCCCCACTCCTAGCTCTGGGAAGGAAATCTCTCTTCACGGTCACTGTCACCAGCAGGCATGAAAGATATTGGACGTTTGCAGTTTAATAAGAAAAGTGTGAGCTCCCCTGACCCGTGCACTCAGTGATCTTGCACTCTGCAATCAAACAATGACTTATGAACCACAGAAGGTCTGTCACAGGCCGGGGTGTGCAGGGCAAGAGGAACCAGAGGGGCGGTCAGCTCTCCCAGCCTGACTCATGAGCCGGGAACGCAGCCAAGGCCTGACTCACGGCCTACAATGTCACACCTGCACCCACGGCCCGGGGGACAGTGCCCCTCTGAGAAAATAGCGGCTAAACCCACAGCAGTCAGGTCTGACCCTTTGTTGCTTGCACGCCCAGGACAGGAAGCCGTGAGACCCCCCCCGCCCCCCCACACACACCGCCATGGCCTTGAACGCTCAGGAGCCCCGGGCTGTTTGTTAGGAGGGAGGCTGAATCAGCCGTGGAGGGTGGTGCCTGGCAGAGACCCCTGGAGAAAGCGGGTGGGGAGGGGAGCTTCAGACATGCCTCTTCTGGCTCTGTGTATTTCTTTTTGTTTTTAACTTTTTAAAAATTGCAATGGAATTCATAAAACGTAAAATCCACCTGTCTTAGTCCGTTGAGGCGCTGTGGCCACACTACCCCGGGCTGGGTGGCTTAGACAAAAGTTTGTTTCTCTGAGTTCTGGAGGCGAGAAATCCAACATGGAGATGCTGGCGGATGTCCTCACTTGGCAGAAGCTCTGTGACGTCCTCTATTTTTTTTTTTAGTGTTTTTTTTTTTTTTTTTGTTTTTTTTTTTTTGTTTGTTTGTTTATTTTTGAGAGAAAGACAGCGTGAGCAGGGGAGGGTCAGAGAGAGAGGGAGACACAGAACCCCAAGCAGGCTTCAGGCTCCAAGCTGTCAGCACAGAGCTTGACGCGGGGCTCGAACCTACGAACTGTGAGATCATGACCTGAGCTGAAGTCAGACACTTAACTGACTGAGCCACCCAGGCGCTCCTTAAATTTTTTTTGAATGTTTTATTTATTTCTGAGAGAGAGAGAGAAAGCAGGGGAGGGGCAGAGAGAGAGGGAGACACAGAATCCAAAGCAGGCTCCAGGCTCTGAGCTGTCAGCACAGAGTCCGATGCGGGGCTCAAACCCACGAACCGTGAGATCATGACCTTGGCCGAAGTCAGATGCCCATCCGGCAGAAATACCCGGGCCCCCCTCTGTGGGTCTTGTATAAGGGGACTGATCCCCTCTTGACCTGATCACCTCCCAAAGGCCCCCCTTCCTAACACCATCACCCTGGGGGCTAGGTTTCCACCTGTGAATTGGGGCAGGGGACATAAATATGTGGTCTATTGCATAAGCATTAACCAAAGTGTACAACTCAGTGGCAGTAAGTGAACTCGCAGTGTAATCTGACCACCACCTCTGCCCACTCCAGATACCCCATCGCCCCAAAGGAAAACCCCCTTCCCACGAGCACTCCCTCCCCAGCCTCCTCACCCGGCCCCTAACACCCCTTGCTCTGCTTTCTGTCTCTCTGGATGTGCGTGCTCTGGACGGTTCTTGCACATGGATCCAGACATCACATGGCCTTTTGTGACTGGCTTTCCCTCAGCGTGGTGTTCTCAAGGTCCGTGCACATTGTAGCCTGCGTCCTTCCGTGTCTGTTCACGGCTGAATAGTGTTGCATTGTGTGGACGGACCACATTGTGCTTATTCATTCATCAGCTGGTGGATGCACACATATCTATGTCTGGCTTGGGTTTTGGCTGGTGTGAACCGTGCCGCTGTGCACACGCGTGCATCAGGATTTGTTGGCACACCTGTTTTGGTTATCTTGGGTCTACACTTCAGAGTGGAGTAGCTGGGTCCTGTGGTGATTCTGTGTCTAACCTCTTGACGAAGCACCAAAGCGGCAACACCATCTTACATTCCCACCAGAAATGCACATTCTGGTGCTCCGTACTAGCACTCATTCCTTTCTTTTTCTTTTTCTTTTTCTTTTTTTTTACTGTTCTGTTTTGGGCCAGCCTCGTGGGTTTGGTGTGCATCCGCTTTCAGCATCTGCTCTGTGCAGATTCTCCGTGGGGAGCCGTCCTGGGCACTGTCGTGTGCAGTGCAGGGGGGAGTCCTCTGGCCCGGAATAATTTGAAGCCTGGAGTGACGACTCTTGACTTGGGACGGTGGAAGCATCACCAGATGGGACATCCAGGAGGGCTTCCTGGAGGGGCTGATGCATGGGGATTGGCTAGGCCGAGGGGCCAGCTGCCTGTTTTAATTAGAAAACATTTCATTAGGACACATCCACGCTCATTGGTTTACATTTTGTCTGTGGCGACTTTGAGCCAGGAGGGCAGAATCAAGTCATTTTGAGAGACTGCATGGCCCCAAAAGGTGAAAAGATTTACTCTCAGCCTCTTCAGAGAAAGAGATTCGCTGACGGTGGCCAAGAAGGAGCAGCATGCAGATGGCCCAGACTCGTGAGGACCTGGCCCCACTGGGAACTACGTCCTAAGGTTTCTGTCCACATGAGTGTCCGGTGCCTGAGGGACCATGAGAGATGAGGCTGGGGGTGGGCAGGGAGACTCTGGGGTGACCCATGAATCTGCCTTGGGGTAGTAGCAGCTCACGGGCACTGCACCAGCTCTGCTGAATCCCCAAACCCCACCACCTTGCCCGCTCCCTCCAGTTACCCAGAGGGAGCCTTGCACTGAGCTGTGTCCTGGGGGCTGCAGGTACCCTCCTGGGAGAGTTCTCTCCTTTTCTCTTGTGATGGCTGGAAAACAAGACTTATTTTCTGTGGACTCTGCATGTGACCCTCCCAAGTTCGTATGATGACACCCAGCCCCCGCAGTGTGATGCTATTATGAGCGGGGGGGTTTTGGGGACTGACACGGGATCAGTCTTTATAAAAGGGGCCCCAGCGACCTCCCTCACCCCTCCTGCTATATGAAGACACAGAAATGTAACAGTATAACGACCTTCTGCAGCTGGGGAGCGGGCTTGCCCCAGAACCCAACCGGGCTGGCACCTTGATCTCAGACTTACAGATTCCAGAACCATGAGAGTCACATGTTTGTCACTTATAAGGCCCCCGGACACTGTTCCTCTGTGATAGCAGCCCGGGCTAAGCTGGTCCTTACCGTCCCATAATTCCCGAGGGTCAGGAGCCTAGCGAGTCCCACATTTACACATTTATCTGTTGATGGGCGCCTCCCTCGTTTCCAGTATCTGATATAAAAGTTTAAAAACTTTTTAAATTGAAAACATGGTGGTGGGGCACCTGGGTGCCTCAGTCAGTTGGGCGTCTGACTCTTGATTTCAGCTCAGGTCATGATCCCAGGGTCACGGGATTAAGCCCTGAGTAGGACTCCATGTTGAGCATGGAGCCTGCGTGGGAGCCCCTCTCTCTCTTCCTCTGCCCCTTTCAAGCCTCTCAAAAATAAATTTAATTTAAAAATTAAAAACATTGTAAAAAACACAGAACATAAAATTTACCAGACCTTCACCTGATTATGTCAGGCCCACCCAGGGTAACCTCCCTTTTGATGGACTCAAAATCAAATGATTTGGGAGCTTAATTACCTCTAGAAAATCCCATCACCTCTGTCATATAATGTAGCCTAATTGAGGGAGTGATACCCCAACATATTCACTGGTCCCATCTAGTCTCTTCAAAGATTCTACCAGACTAGAATCTTAGGAGTTTCCTAGATTCCCACCTACCTAGAAGTCCCACCTTGTCCCTTGCATTGTTCTGGCAGTTATGAAAGGGTTTCTTGGATGGCCGATGGGTAGAATTGGGGGTGGGTGTCCCTTGTCCCCATCAGAAATACAGGGCCCCATCCTGGCAAATAAAGGAAACAACATGCATTGAGAAGCTCCTTCCTCAGAGCTGTGTGCCTCGATGCCCTGGATGGTCAGGACGCCCCAAGGCAAGACCAGAGACACCGCCCTCATATTGAAAGCCTTTTGTCCCAATGCACACAGTGGCATCTGTTACTTATAAGGACTTTGGGAGGTGATTGGCCATTGACTTTCATCTTCACCACATCCAAAGGGGGATGAGTTTTCCCACGGGTCGGCCACCAACTCGCAGGGCTTCCTACCAAGCCTACTGACTCATGCAGACAAAGGGCCTTGCTGCCGGCAATCTGAGGCTGCGTCCTGGGCCCCCAGAGGCTGTGTACCAAGGGTGGTGGCCCCCGGGGGGAGGCTGCGTGTGTGCGGACACCTCCCGGACACACTTGGTCCAGGCAGCCACTGAGTCACCAGGAAACCAGCAGGCAGTGGGGATACCACCACCTTCAAGGGGCCAGCCTGGCAGCTTGTCTGCCTCCTCAGGGAGATGTGCTCCATGTTTGTGCGGTCTGGGGGCCCTGGGGAGTCACTGAGCCTCCATTTCCACATCTCCCAAGGGGGCTGAGGAGGGCGTGGGGGGGTCTTGAGGCTGGAATGTGCCTGGTGTGTAGGCAGAGCGCTCACTCACCGCGGCCCCCCCCCCCCCGGCCGTTGAGGGCGGCTGGCCCCATGCAGGGGAGAGGCCCCTGTGAGCACAGGGACTTCCCAGCCTTCTCTCCCCACCACCTTCCATTTCAATTTCACCAGCAGGACCAGGACCATGGCTTTGCAGAGTCCCTCTGCCCACCCGAAGTCAGGAATCAAGTGGGTTCCCTAGGGTGCGGGCTGGCCGGCCTCTGAGCGCCTGCGCTGGTCGTGGATGGAAGGTATTGCCTTAGACTCTCGCGCGCTCCTCCCTCGGGTGCTGCCCGGCCCCTGAGCTGGCGGGAGGGCCGAGGTCTGTGTCATCGATGGCCCTTTGCACATGCACTAGGTGCTCCATAAATGCCCGTTCGATCTTTTCAAATGAAGGTAAAACTTGCCCGCAGCGGAGTACGCCCAGCTGGCGTAGGCTCAGTGGGTTTTGCTGATGTGACCGTCACCCAGATCAAGCCTTGGGAGCATCGGCGCCCCTGAAGGATCCCTGCGCTACTGAGGGAAATTGCGCCCCAGACCTCAGTCACGAGAGACAAGTTTTGGCCGTTGCTGAACCCACTGGTGTAGAATCACAGTCACAGCCTGTTTCATGTCTGGCTTCAGCACCAGGCCCACTGGGGTCCCCCACGTTCTGTATGCAGCAGGTGATTTTTACTTTTTCGTCCATGTATAGTATCTCATTAAATAAATTCAGCACAGTTCCTTTCTCGATGACCCTTGGGGAGTTTTCTCTTTGGGGGCGCATTTTGCATATCGGGAGCACATTTCTTTTTGTGCGGACATATGGATTTGTTTCTTCAGGCGTGGGATTGCTGGGTCATAGCTTTAGTAGATACCCACACACGGTTGATACCTTCCCTCTACATCTGAGCTGGAGAATAGTTAGCCTCCCTTTTCGAATTCCTCAGGTCCTGCTTCCAAAGATCACCCTGGGGTAGAGGAGGGAGCTGGTGGTCTTCTCTTTCTTATGATTTTTTTTGTGTGTGTGCTTATTTTTGAGAGAGCGCGCGTGAGC
Organism: Hyaena hyaena; assembly: GCF_003009895.1. Lineage (NCBI taxonomy): Eukaryota > Metazoa > Chordata > Mammalia > Carnivora > Hyaenidae > Hyaena > Hyaena hyaena. The sequence continues at coordinate 1,580,368 of NW_024080859.1, forward strand.
AGGGCATGGGCAGAGAGAACGGGGACAGAGAGTCTGATGCGGGCTCTGCTCTGTCAGCACAGAGCCCAATGCAGGGCTCGAACCCACGAACCGTGAGATCACAACCTGAGCCGAAGTCGGATGCTCCACCGGCTGAGCCCCCTGGGTGCCCCAGGAACAGGCGATCTTTAAGGAAAATATTGAAAAGGGTGAAGGCGGCGTCGGACAGACCACATGTTAGATGCCGGTGCTGCCTGCTTTCCTGGGGCCAGTCGCCTCCCTTCTCTGCGCCTTGAGTTTGCTTTTGTGCAAACTAGGAAAGACGTCTGGGGCCGGGTGGAACCCCCAAGGAGGGTTAAGAGGATGCTGATAAAAAGCGGCTACGAAACCCTGGCTCACCTCGGGCACCCAGCAGACGTGCCTGGGTCTCCACAGCGTGTGGCTGGTGGGGCAGCCGCTTCCATGGAGGCTCTGTGGCAGGTGACCAGAACTCGGCCTTGCCAACGTATTTCAAATATGCACTTGGCCTCCCAGCGGCCGCCTGCGTTCCCCTTATCGCTCTCGTGGAGGAGTCGGGGATGCCTGCCAGAGCCTCACTTTCCCTTCTCGGGGCTGCCGCCTGCCAGCGCAGCCTCCGCCCTCAGAGCCTCGGCAGCAGGAGCTGTTTCCAGGGGCCAGTTGCATAAACCCTGTGTTACGTAAGTCCCGAGTAGAAATTTGGAAAACTCCCTATTTTTTTTCCCCCGTCCAGAAAATTTTTCCAGTATCACCCAAACACCCAGCTGCGGTGGGGGGGGGGGGGGGGGGGGGCGGGGTTGTTTACATGTCTTGGTCAGAACAGTGTGTTTGAAATCCAGGCTGAGACTTGTGCAAGTGCTTTCGATTGTGGAAAAACAAATGTGATTTGAGGAAAAAAAAAAAAAAAAAAAGGAAAGGAGGGAAAAAAAAACAATAATGAAAACCAAAAAAACTCAAAAATCCCAGAAAACGACCGCTCATAGAGCTGGAAGTCCGAGGCACAGCCCTGACTGTATGATTTCTGACTACCTGAGGATGAAGGTTCTAGAACATTCTAGGAAGCTTCCCGTGCGCTCCGGGCAGGCCCACGGCGGCTCGTGCCCCTCACCCTCCACACCACATCCCTGGGGCCACTCTGGACATAGCGGTGGGAGACAACGGCTTTTTCTTTCCACGGGGCTGCAGGCGTGTGTCCCCAGGCACTTAAAAATAGCCACACGTTTATTGCAGACCTGAGGCTAACAATCAGGTTTTTCTTAAGATGTAAAACCTTTTCCACCAAAAGACCGTTTTTTAAAACTGCGCGTAGCAAGAGGCAGTTGGCCTCCCCACCCCCCCAGGAGTAGATGTGAAGGTCTGGAGCTTACAGTGGTCAGCCCAGTGTGTGTGCAGGGGTGGGGGGTGCACAGGGCCAAGGTGGGCAGAGAAGACGAACATGCATTGAAGATCTGCTAGGTGCCAGGGCCTTTGTGGAGCCCCCTCAGTCCCTGGGACCCACTTGACAGCGAAGTGGGGAAATAGAGCACGGCTCACCCTCAGTGGAGCCAGGGGTTTGGCTGTCTGATTTTGAAGGTTCTGTTCCTGACACGGTCTTGTTCCCTCGCATGGGCCTGGGAGGGTCCGCGGGCCCCCTGAAAGGGAAGGCAAATTGCTGGCACATTTGTCTTCCTAGCGTGTCTACACCCATCTTCACACGGAGCCCCAGGGCATCAAGAAGGTACAAAACCATTGCCCGAAAAAAAGGTTTTTTAGAGAGCCATGGTCTGGAGCTTGGTCCCTTTGCTTCGCTCTTCCGAGCCTCAGTTTTGTTAGCTGGGAAATGGGTACATACCGGATGTGTGCTTCTGTGTCTCTCCCAACATTCGAGCACATGTTGGTGCATCCGGGGGTGAGGAGGCGTTGGCCCACCTTCATGATGCAAGCCTAGAAATATGTCCCAAACACTGCACACCCCGTCCAGTTAAAAAAGGTAAAATCATTTCTTGGAGTTTTGTGGGCCTTACCTATTTCACTTTTCTCTCCAGAGGTAAGAAAAATGTAAGCTTTAAAAAAACGTTTATTTATTTACTTTTGAGAGAGAGAGAGAGAGAGAGAGCACAGGCAGAGGAAGGGCAGAGAGAGAGAGACAGAGACACAGGACCTGAAATAGGCTCCAGGCTCTGAGCTGTCAGCATAGAGCCCAACGCAGGATTCGAACCCCCAAACTGAGAGATCATGACCAAAGTCAGACGCTTAACTGACTGAGCCACCCAGGTGCCCCAAGACAGGAGTCATTTTTCTGCCCTAGAAGTTCTTTTTCTTCGTTTTCCTTATTTAAAAGAAACGAAGACATTTCTGTGGACTCCGCATCCCAGGGCCCTGGGCCTCTTCTCTCTGACGCGTCAGCGGGCCCTGGAGAAGGTGGCCTTCCCTCAAAGCCATGTCCTGGAGTGGACAGTGACAGCAGAGGTCTCTCTACATGGCAGTGACCAACGTCTCCCAGGCTTCACTCCCGTGCAGGGCCCGGCCTGGGTTCTGGGAAAGATCGAGGGGGAAAGCTGCCCGTCCAGGCTGGCCGGCCCCTCACAGAGATGCTTCCGGCCCTGGCGGGCTGCGTTTGAATACAAGGAAGCGTGAATCAGACCTTGGTGCCCTGGTGGAGGGGGGGCCGGCCTCCGTGAGGTGTCTTTTCACGGGGCCACCCTGCAGGCTCACCCCTTTGCTCACTGGCCTTCCGGAGGCCTGGGGCTGGGGACAAATTTAGATCATTTGTCATCTGACCGAAACAGACCTTCAAAGATTTCCCAGGGTCTCAACAAAGTCTTTGTCATCAGACCGCTCTCCAGGAACCTGCAGAGAACTGGGGACATTTCAGATGTAAGTTCAGGTCTCAGCAGGGACACCCTGACCCAAGCCATGTGGATTGGATGCTTGGGGCCCAAAATGCCCAGAGTTGCCTTCGATTCCTGCTTGGCTGTGGGTCTGGGGATCTCTCTGGCTGTGAGAAGCAATTATCACAAGGGCCAGGCCACCAGACTTAGCAAACGAGATACAGGACCCCCAGCTGGATTCAGATTTCAGACAAACGACAGTTTCCTAAGTATAAGTATATCCCAAATGTTGCATGGAATGGGATATACTAAACAGTGATCAATTGTCTATCTGTGTCCTGGGCTTTATCTGGGAACCTTACTGATAAGGTTCTGAGACGGTGACAGGAAACTTGGGGAGAGTTGGGGAGACTGGGAGAGCAGCCACTTTGCTTGATGTCTTGGGGGGGTGCCAGGCCCCTTCTGGGTTTTTCCTGTGTCACCTCCTTAAATTGCCATCGTGGGCGATGCACTGATGAGGGAGCCCCGGGCTGAGAAAATCTGGCAAGTGTGAGGGTCTTTCCTGCCAGGCAGCTTCGACGGCTCCACACACTGCCCCGTGGTGGGTCCCCAGAGGCGTGGAGAATTCTGGCTTAATCCTGTCAGGGTCAAAATGGGGGAGGCGTCTTCAAAAAGGGAAATGCAGAGTTCCCAGATGACGTAGCTGTCTACTCCCGGGAGTCTGCCCCAGAGAAATGACAACGGGTGTGTGCCCAGCAGGGCTCCACCATGCAGGTTCACAGCAGCCCTGCTCACAGTCGTCAAAAGGTGGAAACAACCCAAATGTCCATCAGCGGGTGCAGGGATAAAGAAAATGTGGTCCGGCCACCCAGTGGAATATTAGGCAGTCGTAAAAAGGAATGGGGCTCTGACATGCGCTGCAAGGCGGGTGGATCTTGAAAACATCATGCTGAGTGAGAGCCGGACACAAGACCACATAGCATATGATCCCTTTTATGAGAAATGTCCAGAACAGGCAAATCCAGACAGAGAGAGAGTCGGAGTCTGGGGAGGGGGAAGGAGTGTTCATGGAGACCAGGTATCTTTGGGGTGATGGCATGTTCTGGAATTAGACAGAGGTGATGGTTACAAACGCCACTGGGTCACACACTTTAAAACGGTTAAAGGGGTAGATGTCACGTTACGTATATTTTCCCACCGTTTAACAAGATCAAGCAGGGCACGTCTGGGAGGAAAGGTGGAGTGTTGTCAAGTCCATGGGCAGAGTCCAGAATCGGTTAAGACAGGGACCTTTCCCTGGACAGCTTCTGCAGGAGCTGTGCCTGGTGCCTGGCAGGTGTTAGGTCCCCCTGGATCCTGGAGAGCGGGGACCCCTGGCCTTTTGTTACAGAGGTGGGAGCCAAGGCCATGGGGTCAGGGAGCTTGTCCCGGGACTCTGCATGGCCAGCTGGGATTGACACCAGCCTGCGTGACCCCTGAGCCCAGGGGTCCCTTCAGGGGCATACCATCTATAGGCCAAAGGCTCTCAGGTCACAGCTGGGTGTGTGGGCCCATGGGAGAGCCCCCAGGGGACCAGCCCCCGCCTGGAGTGGGGGTGCTAAGGAAGGACCGGAGTTAGGGCTACTCCTCTGACATCATTGCCTCATCGGAGGCAGCCTCAAGGGCTGTGACTCCTCACCCCTCAGGCGGGGACCTGCACCCCCGCCCCCCAGACCTGGCATGCAGGGACTAAGTGACCATCACAAAGGAGCTCGAACCTCAATAATCAGGAGATGCTTTAGTTAAGAGCCTGGTTCCTGGAGCCCGGCAAACACCCTTGTGGGGCTGGGGGAGGGACTTCACCTCTCCAAACCTCGGTTTCCCCTCTGGGCTTGCCCCCGATGTGGAGAAGCATTAGCAGGAGGGCCTGCGGCACAGGGTGGTTTGAAGTTGAGCCCAGCCTGTCAGGACCTCACCACCCCCGGGACTTCCCGGTAAGAACGGGAGCTCTCTTCTTGGAGGGGCCTGGACATCCATTTGTTTAAGACGCTTGAACCACAGACAGAACACAGGCTCGTTCTGAGAAGTTCGAACAGGACAGAAGTCAGCCCACTCTGCTGAGAAGCGGTGCTGGGGGGGAGCGCTCACACGGGGCACTCTGGGGAGGTGATATGGGAGCGATCGGCCCACCCATCACCCTGGATCCTTCCTCCGATTAAAGAAAATGAGGCAGCAGAACCAGCCATCTCTGTTTTGGGAGGCAGCGGCTCCCTGCTCAACCAGAGCTGAGCAGGGAGATGCACCGCATCCCACGGAGGGTGTGTTCAGAGTGAGCAAGGGCAGGGAGCGTGCCAGAGCCAGAGGGTGAGAGGACGAGAGATTGAGAGGTGAGAGAGAAACGGAGAGGAGAGAGAATCAGAGATGGGGTGAGAGCTAGAGAGCCAGAGAGAGACAGGTAGAGCCAGAGACACGGAGACGAGATGGATGGACAGAGCGAGACCGCCCCCCCCCCCC
>NW_024080859.1:1585921-1595611 GCF_003009895.1 Hyaena hyaena
CCCCCACCCCCGCACCCCGGCTGGGCCGCCACACCCCTCAGCCTCACAGACTCCCCCCTCTCACCGAGCGCTCCCTCCCGGCCCATAACAAGTCCCCTTTGGCCAGTTAAAAATAGCTGATGGACGACAACAGTAACTTCTGAAAGGGGCCTCAGAGGCCGGCGGCCGCAAGGTGCAGGCCGCTGCCAGAGTCGCCACTAATTGTGGCAACACTCAGGGTACAAAGGCGCCGTTCAGGAGCACTGGCAGCTCTGGATCAGATTTCTGGAGAGCAAGCGTTTCTTTCATTTCCCCGAGCCCCCCGGGCGGCGATCTGCACTAACGACAGAGGAAAACATCCCCTTGGAACAGGATCTCGTTGGGGGTGGGGAAGGGGGGGGCCAGGGGATCCCCAGTGCACCCTGCAGCCCCCACCCCCGCCCCATGGAGAAGGAGTGGGGGAGCCTTGTCTCCTGCTCAAGCTGCATGAAAGCATTTGTACAGAACTGGCATTCCTCCTTCCCTGAAATCTTCGGGAAATTTACCAGTGATGCTCTCCAGATCTGCAGTTTTCCTCGCGGGAAGGGTTTCAGCCCCACCGTCCATTTCTTTCATAGATATGTGCCTATCTGGTGACCTATTTCTTCTTGAGTGAGCTTCGGGAATTTGTCCCTTTCAAGAAATTTGACCGTGTCATCGGAGCCACTGAATTGATTGGCATCGAATTGTTTATAAGGTGCCCTTGTGATCCTTTAAAAGAATTTTTTAAAATGTGTGTTTATTTTTGAGAGAGCGCACACACGAGCAGGGGAGGGACAGAGAGAAAGGGGGACAGAGGATCTGAAGCGGCCTCTGTGCTGTCAGCACAGAGCCTGATGCAGGGCTCAAACTCATGCACCGTGAGATCCTGATCTGAACTGAAGTCGGACGCTCAACCGATTGAGCCACCCGGGTGCCCCAGCTGTGATCCTTTTAATATATGTGGACCCGTCCCAGGTCACTTCTCTCCTTCCTGATATTGGTCATTTGTGTCTCTTTTAAAAGAGGTTTTATTTTATTTTTTTTATTTGAGAGAAGGAGAGCAAGGAAGAGGGGCAGAGGGAGAGAGAGAGAAAGAGAGAGGGAATCTCGAACCCTGATGAGGGACTCAGTCTCACGACGCTGGGTTCGTGACCTGAGCTGAAATCAAGAGTTGGGCACACAACTGACTGAGCCACACAGGCGCCCCCATTTGTGGCTTATTTTTCTCATCGATATGGCTCCGCCCAGAACGGGGCGCCCCAAGCACTGGCGGTGGCTTTGTCCTAAAATTCAGGCAGCAGCAGGTCTCTGTTCTCTTGGCTGTTCTGATAGCAATGACAGCCCCTTGTGGGAAGGTGACCTTGCCCAGCTCAGAGCATGAAGATCCGCCTACCAAGGGCAACACTCAGCTGCCTCCCCTGTGTGCCCTCCTGACTCTGAAAGCTTAACTTGTAAAGATGGAACAGAAAAAGCATGAGCTTCCAAGGTCGGAAGAACTTGGTTCAAACCTCTGGGACTTTTCATCAGGGTTGGGACGGGGTGAGGCGAGTGGGGCATCGTTTCGGGAGGTGATTCCTCCACAGGCTCAGAAAAAAACTCCGGGGGCAACTGGGCCCTGTGGTCATGGCCAACGCATGATGCCAGTCATCGAATTATGGGGGGCGAGGGGCTGGTGGGGTAATACTAGAACGGATGTGCAAGTTAAATGAGATAATATATGGATCATGATAAGTCACAGTGACACCACTCAGCCTCCTGTAAAACGCACCAGGGCTTCCGCTCTGTGTGTTTAGTGTTGATGACGATGTAGGAACTACTGTCAGTCCCATTTCACAGATGGGGAGATTGGGGCCCAGAGTTAGGTGGCAGGGGCAGGACTCGAACCCCGGCCGCCATGCCTCCCGCCCGTGTGAGCTGCGGGCGTCACTGCCGCGCTCAGCCAGAATCACAGCTCAGCTGAGTTCCTGTCCCCTGATAGCGCCTGGGTGGGGGGGGGGGGGTGCATTCTGTGCTAGAGAAAAGCGATTAAAACGGGAACACCCACAGTGTCCCGGACTCTGCCTGAGTTCTGGAAGCCAGCAGCAGCGGGACTCTGCACTTGGCCGAGGTTTCCCCCAGCCCCCGGCTTGGGATGGGGGGTTTGGCCTGCCTCGGGCCCCAAACCACCTGCTTGGCCCTGCGTCCAGCCGGCCTGCGTGCAAGTGAGGGAGAGAGGGGACCCTCCACTGTCTTTATATACCGGGGTTATTTTTAACCCGGCCTTCCAGAACATTACAGAGCTTCCTCTCTCCGACGCGCAGGAAGCCCTACTTGGCTGTGTTTCCTGCTAACACGCGGCCCTGAGATTGCTGAGAACAACAGGCCAAGACTGCTCGGCTCCGGGGAAAAAGCCTGGCCCCCTTTCAAAGCCCCGACAGCAAAGCCTTCAGGACCTGCGCCCTTGCCAGCCTGAGCACGGCCCCCAGGGGGCTGGCAAATCGGCCAAGACCCTGCGCCGGACTCCCCGGCTGGGGCCCCCCTGACTCCGTCCTCCCTTCCCCGGCCAAAAAAAAAAAAAGTGTGCCCACCTGCCCCCCTCACCCCCACCCCCACAGTTGGATAGACAAATGATTGCATTGGTGGATTTTTCTAGGCTTTTTTCTGTTGGTTTTTTTTTTTTTAATTTTTAAAATTTTTATCCACGTATTTTTATGGAGGTGAAATTCACATCACGTAAAATTAGCCACATTTTAAAGTGGAAAATTCAGTGGCATTTGGTACATTCCCTGTGTTGTTCAACCACCACGTCTGTCCAGTTAACATTTTTATGACTCTGGAAGGAAACCCTGTCCCCAGGGGCTGTCACACACACACACACACACACACACACACACACACACACGTCCCCCTCCCCCAGCCCCTGATGACCACTGAGCTGCTTTCTGTCTCTGGATTTGTCTGTCCTCCATGTTTCCTACCAACAGGATCATGCAGCATGTGGCTCTCCGTGTTTGTCTCCGTGTTTTGAGCACGCTGCTGCGAGGGCCACCCGCCATGACACAGGAAGCAGGGCTTCGCTCCCGTGTGGGGCTGAGTAATATTCCACTGCATGGATACAGCGCTTCTCTGTCTTCTCCACTCATCTGTTGATGGACGGATTTGTGATCCCTCCATCACATCCACATCTTTGTGGCTTTGTCTCAGATGGGATCTTGTCACCCCCGTCAGAAGACATTGCCTGAGTCAGGTGACTCTGCACCCCGGAAGACGTTCCGCAATGTCTGGAGAGGTTTTTGGTTGTTACAACTGAGGGTTGGGGGGGAGGATACTGGCGTCGAGTGGTGTAGACCAGGGATGCCGCTCAGCGCCCCGCAGAGCACAGGGTGGTCCCTGCCGCAGATGGTGACGGAACCCCGGTGCAGGCAGTGCCAGGGTGAGAAGCCCTGCCTTCACCTGAGAGAGGCCCTGTCTGATGTCTGTTTCCATCTCTCTGTCTGTCTATCTGTCCCTCTCTCTAGCATCTAGTATCCATCTGTCCATCACAGAGAATGATCCGACCCTGAACATCAGCAATTCCGAGAAGCCCCAGCCCAGTGAATGCTCAGGTGTCTGTAGCAGAAGGAGCCGGGGGTCCTGCGTGGGCTCGGTCCCTCCCTCTTGCCCTCCACCCCTGCAGCCCCGCCAGGGGGGACCCAGCGAGGAAACTGGGACCCGGGGGCCTCACGTGAGAAGAGGAGCTCAGACTTCCTTCTGTGGGCAGTAGGGAGCCATGAGAGGTGTGAGAGCAGAGAAGGAATCTGGTTGGGTCTGTGAGTTGGGGAGATGCCTCTAGGGCCAGGATCTGGGCTTGACTGAGGCTGGGAGCCCAGAGAGCCCCCATGGGAGAGCTGGAGGACCCCTAAGGGCAGGGCGGGGAGGGGAGGAGGGGGGATCCAAGTGGGGTTGCGGGGAGGGGGAGGTACTGGAGAGAGAAAGGCGAGAGTCTCTTTGCGAATGCAGCTGCGGGATGTGGCTGCAGAAGCGGGGAAGGAGCCCAGGAACTGGCCTCACAGGGCCCCTCCGGGGTCAGGATGGCGGGGGAGGAGGGCCACCTTCCAGCACCTAGTCCTTGCCTCTCCCGCTTGTCACTGGACACACATTCATCAGCACCTTCTCCAGTGGGGACACGGGGCTATTTCAAGTGAGGACCTGGCATGGGGGTGTCCCAGTCTGGGGGACACAGACAGCCCCAGTCCCGGGGAGTCAGCACTGGAAGCACCCCGGTGCTGGAGGTGCCCAGAGGGGACACAGGGGCTGTGTGTGGGGGCAGGGAGTGTGGCCACACTGCCCAGTTAAGTGACGTTCAGGCCCCGCCACACACGGGGGAAGGGCATTCCAGGCAGAGGGCACGGCACAGGCAAAGGCCTGGAATCGAGAACTTAACAAAGTTGGGAAATAGGAGTTCAGTGTGTCGGAGGGAAAGCCAGAGAGGTAAGGCCGGGTTATAAGAGATCGTAAGATGGGGTGCCTGGGTGGCTTAGTCGGTTAAGCGTCCGACTTTCGCTTAGGTCATGATCTTGCGGTTCGTGGGTTCAAGCCCCACGTCGGGCTCTGTGCTGACTGCCAGCTCAGAGCCTGGAGCCTATTTCGGAGTCCGTGTCTCCCTCTCTCTGACCCTCCCCTGCTCACGCTGTCTCTCTCTCTCCTAGAAATAAAAATATATTAAAAAAAAAAAAAAAGAGATCGTAAGGCGAATGAGAGGTGACGTCGTGAGCCGTGGCGGGGATCCGCTCCTCTCCCTGCCAGCTCCCACCCCCGCGCCCCTCAGACGGCATCAGCCTTGGTGTGGGGCCTCATCTCAATGGGGACAAGGGGCCTTTGACTCAGGGCTAGTTTAAAAGGTGCATCTAAGGGCGCCTGGGTGGCTCAGTCGGTTAAACATCCAACTCCTGATTTTGGCTCAGGTCGTGCATGATCTCATGGTCTTGAGTTCAAGCCTCAAATGGGCTCTGCGCTTACAGGACAAAGCCTGCTTGGGATTCTCTCTCTCCCTCTCTCTCTCTGCCCCTGCCCCCCTCTTTCTCAGAATAAATAAATAAGTATTTTTTTTTAAAAAGGTGCACCTGGGGCGCCTGGGTGGCTTAGTCGGTTAAGCGTCCGACTTTCGCTTAGGTCATGATCTCGCGGTTCGTGGGTTCGAGCCCCGCATCGGGCTCTGTGCTGACTGCCAGCTCAGAGCCTGGAGCCTGTTTCAGAGTCTGTGACTCCCTCTCTCCCTGACCCTCCCCTGCTCACGCTGTCTCTCTCTTTGTCTCCTAGAAATAAATAAAATATTAAAACAATAAATAAATAAAAATAAAAAAGGTGCACCTAAACTTATATCCTGTGTAGCTTCCAAGCCTGCAGCTATTTCTTGTCCCCCGGGTTGGGCCTGCCACCCTGGACACCTAACCCTCACGTGGCTAGCTCTGCCCGCCCACTGCTCCCCTGCTTCTCCCAGCACTGAGCTTGGCCACCTGGCCTCACACTTCCCTGTGCCGAGCGCCAAGCCATCACCAGAGGCTACTGAAGCCTTCCAGCAAACCCTTGGGCTGCGGGCTGCGGGCAGCTGGGGCCCCTAGGAAGGCTCAACTCCATGGGGCCCACCCCAGAGGGGCCCTGGGTCTGGGGAGACCAGACAGGACTTGGACACCCTGCTGGGGAAGTCAGCGCAGGGCCAGGGGAGGGGAAACAGCAGGCTCCACAATGGGACCTGCCACGCGGAGCTGAGATGGGGAGAGAGATGGGCGGTCAGTCCCTGCGGGGGGAACAGCATGTGCAAAGCCCAGGAGAGCTGGAGTAACCAGCACCCGCTCACACAGGGCCAGGCGGCTGTGCTTGGGGACTGAGGGCCTGGATGTGACTTGAAGGTGAGGGGTGGGGACGGTCCTTGAAGGGGGCTGGGCTGGGGAGCAGCTGAGTCATTGTCCAGGAGGGAGAGACGCTAGATCAGAAGCGTCTGCTGCTTTCGGCGGGTCAGCTCCCGGGCCCAGAGGAACGGCCAGCATCCTCTGGCTTCTCCCTTCCGTGGCCATGGCTATCGAAACCTGCAGCATTTTATTGCCAGCAGCTCCCTCACTCCATGTTTGTCCATGGCCGCTCACTCGTCACCCCTTCTCTATCCGTCTCTGTCTCCATCCCAGGAGGCTGGCACTTAGCCGGCTGGTGTCTCCCTAGACCCCAGGCTCACTGTTGCCAGGGCACCTGTTGCCCTTCCCGGAACAGGTGCGTCCCCACCCAGTGTTGCCTCGTGGGTAAATTCCCCTTGGCCCCTCCGTGTGGGCTTCCCACCCCTGTGAGGGGTGGCCCAGGGGTCTGCAAACTATAGCCTGGGGGCCACATCTGGCTTGCCGCCCATTTGTGGACAGCCTGCGAGCCGAGAGCGTTTTTCTTTTTCTATTTTGAATGTGGCAAAATGCACAGAATGAAATTTACCCTTGTAAATTCCCAGGGGAAGTGCCAAACTGGAATTCTGTCCCCATCGAACACCAATGTCCGCGTCCCCTCCCCCAGCCCCTGGCGCCCACCGTCCTACTTCCTGTCTCTATGAATCTGACTCCTCTGGGGACCTCATATTAGTGAGATCATACCGCATTTTCCTTTTGTGACCGGCTTATTCACTCAGCATAATCTCCTCAAGGTTCATCCACCTTGTATCATGTGTCAGAATTTCCTTCCTTTTTGTGGCCGATGTGGCATGGATGGACCACATTTTGCTTATTCATTCATCCATCAACAGACGTTTGGTTGTTTCCACCTTGGGCTATTGCGTATTTTCTTTTTATAACAGCTTTATTGAGATGTGATCCATATACTGTACAATGTCGTCCACTTAAATTGTCCAGTAAGATGATTTTTAGTCTATTCACAGAGCTGCACATCCATCACACAATGGATTTTAGAACCTTTTCATCACCCCCAAAAAGAGCCCCGCACCCCTTGGCTGTCACCCCCTGGTAAGAATGGTCTTTACATTTTTTAAAATCTTATTTATTTATTTTGAGAGAGAGAGGGTGGGAGGGGCAGAGAGAGAGAGAACTACCAAGCAGGTAGTCAGCACAGTCTTGCTGTCAGCAACAGAGCCCGATGCAGGGCTTGAACTCACGAACCGTGAGATCATGACCTGAGCTGAAAACAAGAGTCAGATGCTTAACTGACCGAGCCACCCAGGCACCCCAATTTTTCATAGTTGGCAAATGTTAAGAGGAATAGTATTCTGTGCCATGCGACATGCAATCTCTCTTCATATCCCCAGTGAGCCTCTTCCTTCTCAGCCTCCATCTCCCTCCCTGCCGAAGCCAGCCTCCTGCTTCCTCGCCTGCTAGATCATTCTGCCCCAGAGTGTGAGCATCAACTGTGGCCTGTGCCAGGAGGGGCTTGCAAATATCCCTCAGGGGGGCGGGTCAGGACCTCAGCTCAGCTGTCCCCCTCCGGTGGCTCCCTTAATCCATGAATTCTCATCCTCAGAGCTACTGACCTCTGGGACTGGGCTGTCCCATCATTCTCTGGGGCCAGGCCACCCTGTGTACACTGCAGGGTACGGGTCTCCACCCACCGGATGCCAGTGATCCCCCCGCCCACGTGTGAGAGTATCCCCCTGGGAGTAAAACCGCCCCTGGGTGAGAATTGCCAGAACACTTCACTTTTCTGAAAGCGGTGTAACATTCAACTTTATGAATATATCATTGCATGTATTTTGGTATTTTGTATATATGTTCTGTTTCCCTGCTAATAGAGGCCTCCGCGGCTTCCAATTTTTCACCATTATTAGGAATAATGTAATACACATACCTGCGTGTAACACTGAATCATATTTTATTTTTTATTTTTTTTAAGTTTATTTATTTTTGAGAGAGAGGCAGAGCGTGTGTCAGGGGAAGGGCAGAGAGAGAGAGGGAGACACAGAATCTGAAGCAGGCTCCAGGCTCTGAGCTGTCAGCACAGAGCCTGACATGGGGCTCGAACTCACAAACTGTGAGATCATGACCTGAGCCGAAGTCGAACGCTTAACCCACTGAGCCACCCAGGCGCCCCGAATCATATGTTAAGTCGCAAAGTCGCCTACATGACGGTCATCTGGATGCATGAGAGAGACAATATTTTTCTCTGGAAGGTTCTCGTCTCCCACACCACTGACGTTTGGGGCTGGATCTCTCTTGGGTGGGGCCGTTCTGTACACCGTAGGGAGCTGAGCCGCGCCCCTGGTCTCCACCACTGCATGCCAGAAGTACCCACTGGTGATCACCAAAGATGCCTTCAGGCATTAGCTGGTGTCCCCTGGAGGCAGAAGGGGAGGCACCCACGGGGATGGACTTTTCACACCCAGCATCCCTCCTGTGAGGGGTGAAGTACTCACCCCTTTAGCAGATGGGTAAACTGAGATTCCATGAGGGAAGCTAGTAATCTCTCTTCCTGCTCCCTTCCCACCAGGCTTTCTCTGCGCAGAAGGAATTACAGCCCTCAGAACCCAAAATAGCTCCTCTCTCTCCCTCTGAGGCCACCACACACACTGGCCCGTGGTTCAGACTGCAACTCTGCAGGCATAAAATAAGAGATCAAATCCTGTCCCCTGGAGATCATAAACTTCAAAGACGGCAAAGTGGTCTGTGCCCTGATGATGGAGGCCTGAGTGAGTGTGTCCGCATCACTGGGAAGCTGCCGTAAGCATCTGATGGGAGAGTCGAAATGAGCCCCAGAGTTGGGGGGCGCCCAGTGAACCCCTGGGCTGTCCCACTGGATGAGCTCAGAAGGAGGTTCCTACAGACATTTTGATGAGACCCTGGGATCCTAGGATCGCACTGGGTGCAGCCCGTTTGCAGGCATAGCTGAGAGGCCCCCTTCTCCAGGAAGCCCTCCAAAAACACATCCCACCCATCTTCGCCTGGTCCCCTTTATGAACCTCCTCAGGGCTAGGGATGGGTTTGAGCCGTGCCTGGGCTCTGTTGGCTCCTTTTCAGCTGGCCAGACAAGATGCCAGGGTGAGGAAGTCCCAAGATAGGCATGGAGGCGCCCGCCAGGTGGAGGTTTGCACCTTCTCTGCATTTGCAGCAAAGAGAAGGGGATTTAAGGCCAACGTTTCCAGCTCTGCCTGAATGTTCATATGCCCTGGGGAGATTTTAAGATCGATGATTCTACCACCTGAGCCAAGGGAGCACGATTAACATCCCCAGGCTCGGGACAAGCCAACCTCAGTTGCCACCCATGGGTCACTTCTGTGGATCCCTCCCACCCCCACCCCGAGATGCACCACCTGGACCTGGTTACTAGGAACCAACCGGCCAGCCTGCTGGGGGCGCTGTGCTTGGAAACAACTGCCTGGACCCTCCAAAAATATGAGTGTTGCGAAAGACGCGAGAAGCTGGAGAAACCGCTCCTGAGGAAGGGACACAGGAGAACCCAGGCAGCACGTGGGTCTGGATGGGACCCTGGATGAGAAAAGAAGCAGCTGCCGTAGGGGACACACGGTTCTAGTCTGTTCGGGCAGCGGTAACAGAATACAGGCGACGGGGTGGCTTATGAACCCAAATTTATTTCTCACAGTTCAAGATCAAGGTGCTGGTCGGTATAGGAGGATTAGGAGGAACTTGACGGAGGAACAAGGGGGAGAAGAAGGGGGGAAATGGTGGGGGAAAGGGAGAGAGGCAAACCATGAGAGACTCTTGAATGCTGACAAAAACTGAGGACTGATGGATG
>NW_024080859.1:1595768-1601383 GCF_003009895.1 Hyaena hyaena
AAAAAAAAAAAAAAAAAAAAAAAAGATCAAGGTGCTGGTCGATTCGAGTCTGGTGGGAATCCTCTCCTTGGTTCACAGATGCCACCCCCTTTGCCGTGTCCCCACATGCCAGAAGGGATGAGGGGGTGCTCTGGGGTCCCTTTGATAAGGGCCCTGGTTCCTTTTGTGGGGCTCCATCCTTATGACCTAGTCAAGAAAGGCCCCGCCGCTTAATACCAGCTCACTGGGGTTAGGGTTTCAACATGTGAATTTTAGGGGGACACAAACATTCAGGGGGACACACCCCGGCAGGCATTACTGGGGAAGTTAGTATTATGTGACAACCGTAGATTAGTCATTTCTCAATGTGAAACTTGGGGAGTGTGACATTCATCTGGGGGTCGTGTGAGAGAACCTCCTGGCTCTTAGGAGTCGTGGAGCATGACGTCTGCGGTGTGCCTTCACATGGCTCAAAACGGTATGACATCGGGGCTCCTGGGCGGCTCAGTCAGTTAGGCGTCCGACTCTTGATCTCGGCTCAGGTCACCATCTCAGTTTGTGGGCTCGAGTCCTGCATCGGTCTCTGCGCTGACCTCATGCAGCCTGCTTGGGATTCTCTCTCTCTTCCTCTCTCTCTGCCCCTCCCCTGTTCTCTCTCTCTCGTTCTCAAAATAAGTAAACATTTTTTTTAAAGAATTTAAAACAGTATTACATTATACTGCTACGGACTCAATATTTGCATCCCTGCCCCCAAACTCATACACTGAAGTCCTACAATCCCCCAGCACCTCCGAACACGACTGTCCGGAGGCTGGGTGAGGTTGACTAAGGTAATATCAGAGCATAGAGCGGGCTCTAGTCTGAGCTGACTGGCGTCCTTAGAAGAAAGGAAAGTGGACTCAAAGAGACAGCGGGGATGAGTGTGCACTCAGAGGAAAGATGTGCAGAGCACGGAAAGAAGGTGGCCACCTGCATGCCGGGGAGACGAGGCTCAGGAGAAACCAATCCTACCAATGCCTTGACCTTGGACTGAAGGTCCTAGGAGGGCACCTGGTCAGTGGGTGTGTGGCATCTCCTTGTGCCTGGCAGGCTAATACAATGTACATGAATATATAAACTATGTATATACATCATTTCTATCCATTGGTACATATTTATATAAAAATTGATATATTTATATTGTGTGTGTGTTAGAGAGCGAGAGAGAGGTAAATTGTTAGTCTGTTAAGTCTGGGTGCAGGATGCATAGATGTTCACTGTATTCTTCTAGAAACAGTTTCTTATAGATGCCACATTTTTTCAAAATAAAATGTTGCAAAACAGAGTCCTAGTTCCCCGGGCGCACCCAGCCCAGTTCAGCCCAATCTCTGGGCGAGAGTGGGGCACTAGAGTTTTGAAAGCAGTACCCCATCTTCAGAACGGGGGTATGAGGTGATCGGAGGAGTCCGTGGCCGAGGCAGGGGGCCAGCGCAGGTGGCCGCACTGCGGGGGTGACACCAGGGAGGGTGTGGGGTGCAGGCCTAGGGCAGAGGGTCCCGGCACTGCCCCTTCTCCTCTGCCCCCCGGGTCCCCTCACCACCTTGGGAAGCTCAGGTGCACCTGAGAGCCGGGTTTGCTCCGGTTTGCAGGGGTGGGAGGCGGCAGGTCTGAGAGCCATAAGCCGACGTGCTGCACATCTCCTCCCTGGAAAGCACCCATCTGCCCCCATCTCTGGACATTCGGGACATTTCGTATAAATGCGACTATATGACATGTGGCCTTCTGTGTCTGCTTTCTTTTTGTTTTTTATGTTTATTTATTTTTGAGAGAGAGAGAGAGAGAGAATGAGCAGGGGAGGGTCACGGGGTGGGAGGAGTGAATCCCAAGCAGGCTCCGCAGCAGCACCACAGAGCCCTACGCGGGACTTGAACCCACAAACTGTGAGATCACGACCTGAGCTGAGATCCAGAGTCGGACGCCTGACCCACCGGAGCCCCCCGGGTGCCCCTGGCTTCTTTTGACAACAGGAGCAGTTTTGAGGCTCACTTGGGTTGTAGCAGGCCTCCGTTCCCCCGCACGGCTGATCGAGTACGTTAATTTTCAAACTCAGGGCTTCGCTTATAGCCATGCAAAACGCTATATTTAGCAAACATCAAACAGTGTTTGGTTTTAGGTTGTTGTTGTTGTTTTTTTTAAATCCCCTCCACAAATAGCTCAAAATTGACTCAAGCTGCCAAACATCACACGCTCCCGACGCTCAGCCGCAAGCCCGTGGGTCTCCTGTGTAAGGGGTCCCCGGGCTGCAGCAGCCTCGGACGGCCCCTGCGGGAATAACATTTTAATTAAAAAGTCTTACAATGACAGGCTCCAAATGTGAACTCCCAGGCAGCGGAGGCCCCGGCCGTGCCTCACATTCCAGGCTGGCCTCCTTGGAGCCCCAGCGGCCACAGAAGTCCCCAAGCCGAGCCAGGAATAGTTCTGCCTTTTATTTGGAGAGAGAATTACAGGGCGCACGGCCCAGCCCCGAGCTTGCCGCCTCGCAGCCGTATTTTTGAACACGACCGTAACCGCACACTTGCTTTCCATCGTCCGCGCCAGGCTAAACGCTGCCAGCTGCCTGGACACTCAGCTCGCGGCTCTAAACACAGGTTCTTTTTCATTCCTGTTCTAAGATCTATTCGACTATTTCTGGGCAAAAACAGATTTAAAATCTCGCTGGCTTAGGAGTCCACGGCAGCGACGGAGGCTGCCCTCTCCCCTCTGCTCCCAAAAAGTGGATCTCGGGTCTGTCTTGTCCACAGGGGTTTTCTTAGCCACAGGGCTTGTCTCTGGTTCCCCAAATTCTACTGCCTCCCCATCCCCCCACCAAATCCCAAGGAGTCCGGGGCTCTGGGATTGACAGACCCACTGGCCAGCAGGAGAGGGTGATTCTTGGAAGGAGAACTGGGTGTTGTTACCAGGAGAAACAGGATGCCCGACAGGGAAAGAAAAGGATCATGTGGTCACAGTGGCTGAGCCAAGATTTGAACTTGGGTCCTAGTCAGGTGAAAGTTGCAATGATTAAACAATACCAAGCGCCTGCTGAGGGGAAATCTAAAACGGTCCAGTCACCGAAGCTTGGCATTTCCTCAAAAATGTAAACATAGAATTACCATATGACCCAGCAATTATCCTCCCGGGAATATACGCTCCAAAATCAAAAACAGGTGTTCGAATAAAACTCGAACACGCATGTTCACAGCAGCCCTGATCACAATCGCCGAACGGTGAAAAAGACCCCAATGCCCGTCAAACGATGACTCCATAAACACAACGCGGTCCGTCCACGCCCGGGATTATTTCTCAGGCATAAAGAGGAGCCCTGACACAGGCTACACCGTGGGTGAACCTCGAAAGCATCATGCTGAGGGAAAGAAGCCAGACACAGAAGGCCCCCTGTTGAAGGATCGCGTCTGGACGAAACGCCCAGGAGGCAGACAGCGGTTGCCGAGCCTGGGGTCTCCTTCGGGGCGAGGAGAGTGTTCTGGAATTAGACAGAGGTGATGGCGGCATGGCACTGTGAATACGCTAAATGCTGCTCTGTTGTTTACTTTAAAACAGTAAATTTTAGGTTATGTCAATTTCACCACAATTAAAAAAAAAAAAAAAGGTTCAGCCCTGCCCTTGGGTTCAAGGAAAGGAAGTGTCCAGGAGCAGGTGGGGGAGATAACGGCGGAGCGGCAGCACCTGTGAGAAAAACGTCAGGGTTCCGTTGGGTTGATATGACTCAGCAGGGGGCGGAGGGAGGGCCCTGGGATGCGGTGAGGCTCTGCCACATCAACAGAGGTATATGGTCCAGAGACAGGGAGGTGGGTTCTCCGGCCAAGGAGTTGGGCTCAAATCTGGGGAGGTGGAGGAAGGACAAAGTAGGGGTCTGAGGATGGGGAACATTGGAAAGCCAATCCCTTTAAGGGGAAATAGCGCCCCGTGGACTTTAAAGGTGGGCTGACTACATTCAAATCCCAGTTCTGCCACTTACCAGCTGTGTGACCTTGGGCAAGCCATCTAACCTCCGAGTCTCAGTTTCCTCATCTGTAAAATGGGGATACCAATAGTCCCTGTTTCACAGCTGTGAGAATTCAGTGCCTTGTGGTATATGCTACGTGGG
The DNA here is from genome assembly GCF_003009895.1 of Hyaena hyaena. Lineage (NCBI taxonomy): Eukaryota > Metazoa > Chordata > Mammalia > Carnivora > Hyaenidae > Hyaena > Hyaena hyaena. Next base: position 1,599,874 of record NW_024080859.1, read on the forward strand.
TACGAATACTGTCTCAGGGAAGAGCAATTTCTGAAGCACTCAGATAATAAGTGGTGACTCAGGACAATGGGGCTGTGACCGTGAGATAGATCACAGCAAGGCTGTGGGCTGAATGGGGGCAGGGACTGTGTTTTCTTGGTCGATGCTATCTGCCCGGGCCCTATATAAATGTGTGGTCGCTGAATGGATACATGGATGGGAATAAGCAGGAGTGATCTCACAGAGGAAGAAGTTTTGAACTGGGTTTTGATGGATGAGTAGGAGTTTTCTATGTTGCTGGCAGAGCTGGTGAAAGGGCCATTCCAGGCAGAGGGAACGGCGTATGGAGAGTTGTGGAGACGTGAAGCAGTGTGGCAGAGTGGTGAACGGTGAGCAGATCTCGAGAGAGCCTGGGTCTCTGCCTCAGGGACACCCGGCACACAGTAGGTGGTCAGATGGCTTGGCTTCTGTCCACCCTTGCCGGAGGGAGGCTGCCCACACTTGCTCTTTGCTTCTGAGTGGCCCCCAGGAGTTAACAACATGTTCTAATCCAAAGAAGATATAAAAAATGGCCAAAAGGCACATCAGGGAAATGCAAATCAAAACCACCACGAGATACCACTTCACACCCATCAGAATAGCTACTACCAAAAACCCAGAAAATAACAAGTATCAGGAGGATGTGGAGACACTTGAACCCTTGTACTCTGTTGGTGGAAATGTAAAAATGGTGCAGCCACTGTGGCAACCAATATGGCTGCCCCTAAAAAAATTAGCCATAGACTTCCCAGGTGATCCAGCAGCCCCACTGCTGGGTGTATCTCTAAAACAATCGAAAACAGGGTTTTGAAGAGACACAGGTACGCCCTGGTCACAGAGCCGTTATTCACAGTAGTCCAACAAAGGACGGAATCAACCCCCCTGTCTGTGGGCAGGTAACCAGAGCGTGACATCCATACAATGGAATCATTTTCCATCTTAGAAAGGAAAGGAATCCTTTTTTTTTTTTTTTAATGTTTATTTATTTCGAGAAAGACAGCGCAGGCAGGGGAGGGGCAGAGAGAGAGGGAGACACAGAATCCAAAGCAGGCTCCAGGCTCCGAGCTGTCAGCACAGAGCCCAATGCGGGGCTTGAACTCACGAACTGTGAGTCCATGACCTGAGCTGAAGGTGGACGCTCAACCGCCGGAGCCACCCGGGTGCCCCAAAAAGGAAAGAAATTCTGATCCATGATGGTACAACATGGATGAACCTTGAGGACATCACGCTGCGTGAGGTAAGCCAGCCTTATAAGGACAAAGACGGTACGGGGCGCCTGGGTGGCTTAGTCGGTTGAGCGTCCGACTTTCGCTTAGGTCATGATCTCGCGGTTCGTGGGTTCGAGCCCCGCATCGGGCTCCGTGCTGACTGCCAGCTCAGAGCCTGAAGCCTGTTTCAGAGTCTGTGTCTCCCTCTCTCTCTGACCCTCCCCTGCTCACTCTCTGTCTCACTCTCTCCTAGAAATAAAAATATTAAAAAAAAAAAAAAAAGA